>NC_041348.1:15823661-16096161 GCF_004354835.1 Perca flavescens
AGAGTAAAACCTTCTACAATGAAAGGGCCTCTCTTCTACCCATGAATGGTTAACCTGCTCTCACTGAATATAATCAATTACACCAGGCTGGCAGATATAATCTCTCTCACTCACACACATACTAACACACATGCTACCCAAGTTCCTCGTGGCATTTTGGTGCATATATTTTGGGTTATACCTGCCTCTCTTCAACACGTTAAGTTTAAAATTAATAAACATGAGTTGTGCACCTCTCTTTCCCTCTCTTTGCACAATTTGCTATCCTTATCCCGTTCCTCCTCCTCCTCCTCATTCTGTTCCTTCCATCCATCCTATTTCGTCTCCAGCTGAGCATCCAGACGAGGTCGGAGGTGATAAAGCGAGCCACCAAAGCCCTGCGCCAGCTGGCCGAGAAGAGCAGGAAGAGAGCAGGCGAAGGCAGCGGGGAGAAGGAAGGGACCGACCCAGCAGGGATGACTTTTGATGAGGCTTTATCACACCTGCAGCAATCCCAGGCCCACCTGGACACTCTGAGCCATGCCGTCATTCTGTCACTCAAAGACAGCCAGCAGGTAGACCCCATCTTCCAGACACTTTAGCCATTCAAAATGTAATGTAATGTGGTAAATGTTAAAAGAACAAACAAAGTAGTGTGGACATAGACACCCAAATCGTTCGCTATGTCGAATACACTATGTATACATAGAAACACTGTTAAAGGTGTGGTTGCTTACCTTAAAATAGTTCCAAAAATAGACCGAGCTTCATTAGCTGGATGAACCTCATGATGTACTGTACTTAATCTTGGAAATGTATTAATCCACCAACCATATGAAAATTATTTGAAAATGAAAATTGAAAATTATTTTTTTGTTACAGAAAGGGCAGAATTCTTACTTTGGATAAAGCTACACGTTTAATGTCCATCTACAACGGACACATAGGGCCCTATCTTGCACCCGGGGCAGCGAGGGGCAAAGCCCAGCGCAAAGCCCGGCACAGGTGTCTTTGCTATTTTAAGACGTTGTTTAAATAGCAAATGCACCTGCGCCCATCTTTGCGACCATGGGTGTGCTGGTCTTACAGGGAGGTGTGTTCAGGTGAATTCTTGGCATATTTCTATCTTGAGTCAGCAGAAAATCAAAAACCTGGTCTTAACTCCGTAGCGCGGCATTTCATTGTTATTTTAACAGCGCGTTATTAAAATGTGCCTAGACTCATGAACAGCGCGAGCCTAGGCACACACACAGGACTAAAAATAAAAATATTACAATGTGAAATAGTATTATGATATGATTTGCTTGCGCGCTTTCACTTCACCCTCGAGCACATCAGTTTCTTCTCTCCGTCCTGCTCAGCAAATCCGCCATCATAATAGCAATGCGTCAAGGTACAAATGGCCTGGCTTTTAAAGGGAATGGGAGATGACACTCTCATTGGTTTATTGCATGTTACGCCCAAAACACACTTATGATTAATTAAGCCACGCAGTACAACACTTTTGAACCATGCGTCCGGCGCACGGACCTTTTTGCGATTGTTATAATATTGCCCGTAGTCACTTGATCACTCACATCTTTTTCCCTTGCGGTCATGAGGTCACCTTTAGTTGGACATTGGTCATAGATTGTGTCTGCATGTACTTTGTCTCTGCTTGCGTGTGCGTGCATGTGTGCGTGCGTGTGTGTGTGTGGTATCTTCCTGGGTTGGTTCTGCTTGACTAAGCTCTTCCCAGCCACATTGGACCAGTCAAGGGTACATTAATGTAAATCTATGGGCAGCTGTTTGAAATGAGCCATGCCATGTGGCTGTATGTACTGTACGTACACCATGCTGTATCTCATTAAGCAAAGTCACACTGACTTACCCCACTGTCACTGTGTGTGTGTGTGTGTGTGTGTGTGTGTGTGTGTGTGTGTGTGTGTGTGTGTGTGTGTGTGTGTGTGTGTGTGTGTGTGAGTGGCCAGAGAGAGGCGACCTTATGATTTGGCGAGCTCAGTGTTGCTATGACGACCATGAGACACCCATGAAAAACTGTTCATTTCTGACCCCCACACCGTTTGTAATATTTCGCCCCTGTTTTATCTGCATTTAAAAACACATACCCTACAAATTAGTGAAGAAGATTACAAGGCAGAGGCTACGCTAAAGTCACACAGACACACAGTCCAACCTCTGCGATGTAACTTTCCTTCTACTGGTGCAGGAAGCGATTATATCCTTGGAGATAGATGAAAAGGATATAAGAACCAGGAAAGGACAGGTAGATAGAAAGAGATAGATAGAAGGAGCCCTGTAGGCTCTGTTTGGCTATACTGTGGTCATTTATCAAGTGTACGTGACCAGCTGCTGGGAATAATAGTGGATCGTAGAGGAATCCACCACAGGCACCTTGACCTGCTGTGAGGACAGCAAATTACACACTGCAGCTATATTGTATAGAAGTTAGTACAGTTCTGTATTAGAACCATGTCCCTTTGATGTTATGAACAATAGATCAAAAACTGTAGATTATAAAAGCCATGCCTATGATGATAAGCTTCCATAGTGCTGTAACATACAAAATTGTTTTTTAAATGGGCATTTTCCCACTTTATTTCTATAGCAACAGTAGAGAGATGATAGGAAATGAGGAGAGGGATGACATGAAACAAATTGGAGATATTGAGGTTCATGGTTAGCACGGTTACCCCTACACCAACAGGGCTCTCCAAAACCACCAATATCATTTGCTGTTGGGGGAATTTTGTATTACCATTTCTTAAGGTACAAGGATGTTCCAGATATCCATGCATTCATCTATTGTCCCATCCATCGATCTTGTAATGCCCACAACACCTAGAAAAGGAAGCAGCCAAGTGGCATCTTCCAAAACCACCTCATCGAGCTACTCTTACCCCGATTTTCCACTCGGCATGTCTGTGCTGCGTTCCGGCTGCATTACAGTTTGGTTCCGACCTCCGCCATACACCATGCCACACTGGGAGCGTCTCAGAAGCGGAGCGTCTTGCCTGCCCGACTTGCAGATTTCATTGTCTCTACTTAGTGCTTTACAGAACAATCACATGTTTATTAAGCTAGTATCTACTACTAAAAAAAAAAAAAAAATTGATACAGCATAGTATTGCGATATTTTCCTTGGCAAAAAAATTTAAGTGAGATGAACAAACAGAAATGTATCTTTTCAGATAAAATGCACATAAACAGGACGTAATTTGAAATTGGGAAAAATTTGAAGTTGGAAAAAAAGTAATTAATTGGAGGACATTGCAGAATATTGCAATATGTTTTAAAACATCAGTATTGCGATGATATCGTATTGTGAGGACTCTGGTGATTTCCACCCCTAGCACCCCTTTCCACTCCAGGCACTCCTACAGTTAAACTCCATGCCTTCTCTTCTCTGGCGTTGTCTTTATAAAAAAAAGATCTGTGATGTCTATTATGTTTTTCGGCCTCCAAGTTGAATCTCTTGTCGTCTGTGGTGTGGTAAAGGAGACATATACGATATTGGGGGTCTTTTGGTAAATTGACTGGATACTCTCGCTGTTTCACTTCCTGCCCGGCTATCCGAACGTCCTGCGGCTCGCATGAAAATAGACCTGGCGCGTATCTTTAGCAGAGCGGAGAGCCGCTTCACACACCCTTGTGGGCCGCGCCGTGGTGCGGCTGGTGGAATATCAAGCATTGTCTTGAATGGCTACGATTGGTCACAGGGGCCCACGGCGCTTACTGAGCGCAGCGCAGACATGCCCAGTGGAAAATAGGGTTAGAGAAACCAGCTACCCTGCGGAGAAGCCTCCTTTCTGCCACTTATAATCTCTCTCCCCCTAAACTTCATAAGAAACGATTGGAACAGAGTATTGAGACCTTAGTTAGTTAGCGCAGCTCTGTCTTCACACAACACCCACTGCCCCTACCTGACGCTTAAACTCTCACTCACTCATGAATAACACCCAACGATACCCGTGCTTCTCATTTTGCTGCAGGTACTTCCCCACGTATGTGCTGAAAGATCTACATTTTTCCAAGAGACGACCGGGGTCTCAAACTTGACTCCCAGACTGCATGACACTCAGCTGAAGAGCACATCCGAGATCACAGTGAACATTATCTAAAAAAGCAAACACTCCTCAGTCTTCAGCTTGGTCTTGATATTCTACCTATGAATACCATGTATTATGAATATACGCTGTCCCTATATCATGAATATCATATATGAATGTCACCTTTGGGTGAGTCCAATGCCAAGACTGTCAATGTCTTGCTCAGAGTGTAAAGGGAATCAACGGAAGCACTCCACCAGTACCTCACAATGAATATATTAAGTGCAAAGATATTTTTTAAAGTAACTACTTTCAGATTGTTTTCTAAAAGCTGACAGACCACAAAACTCCTAGCTCTGCATTACCAGCAGTGCTGTGCATCTAGCTTCTTTGAAAGCCGTCACACCCCCAGGTTTTCACTTCTGACTACAGTAGCTGCAGAATTATTATTTTTGCACAGTGATACTTGTCATACATTTACTGTGGAGTTGTAACAATTAACCAGCCTTAGAAGTCCTGTATTTCAAACTAAGAGGGACGGCTAGTGTCATCAAGCTTGTTCTTGGGTTGCAGCAGTGACGAGACAAACTTCAGACTACAGCTCTTTGCACCTACTGTTCAGATTTTGACTACTTTTCTGACGTCATGTACCTTGGTGAAGTGTTTACTGAAAGATGAGAGATCTCTGCCTATGGAGAGATAAAATCAATTGTGGATTTACAAAGAAAACAAAGAGCAAAAAAACAGAATTGATATGATGATTGATGATACTTTATGGTGAAAAGATTGTAAGATCAGGAAATATATATTTAAAGACACACTTGGACTGACACAAACACACATACACACAACCAAATGCCATGTCCGACTCTCCAGGATGAAATCCTCAGCCCTTTTTTATTGGAAGAGAGAAAAACAAGCAAAGGTGAGCAGGGCAGAAGAGAGAGTGAGCAGGTTCAGGCCATTGCTGCCCTCTAGGTTAATACCTGTAGGGAACCGACCGCTCAACAACAAACTTCACTCACTAAAGTTTGTACTTCCTAAACCACACTGCACTTCAATTCCTGTCTCTGAATAGGAGACTGCCTCCTTATGCTTTTCCTTTCTTTTTTTTTTTTTTTTTTATTCCAGCGTTACAGGCAACTTTATGATTTGTCCCGATCCGAGAGGTCAAAAGTCCATGAGCTGGCAGTCACCATGGCAACTGATGGACAACCTCTAGACTGCATTACAGAGATTCTGCGCGTGGCTGTTGGACCCCTAGACCTCTCTGTTAAAACGGTGCTTCGTGACGCAATGGAGCGAGTAGTGGCCGCACTCAGGTATTGTCTCTCTCCCTTTCTACATACAATACACACGTATGCCAACAACTTTTCATTGAGAAAATACACAATGAACTCAAGATAAGCTTGGCTGTACACTTGAAGCAATTATTCAGCATTTTTGAAAATACACTTTTTCGCCTTCTTGCAGAGCATTAGATGAGAAAATCAATAACAATCTCATGTCTGCTCTAACTATAGAGCTGGAGCAATACATTGGTAATACATCAGTGCTATCTACTGTATGTATAGGCAAATAGCTTAGCTTAGCATAAAGAGTGGAAGCAGGGTAAAACTGCTGGCCCGGCTTTCTTTAAAGTTCAATAATAAACCTACCAGCGCCTCTAAAGTGCAGCACATTAACATGTTGTTTTAAAAAAGATCATCCATACAGAAAACTGCTATAACTTGGCACAGTGACTTCCAGGAATATTTAGTGGTTGCCTGGCAACCTCACGGTGATGACATGACTTTTAGGCACAAAATAAGACATTTTAAATAGCAAAAACAACATTCTACGCTAATTTAAAAGTACAATATTTACTTTTCAACATAATTACATTTCTGAGTCTCCGTGTCGGGCCGTGTATTTTACACCTGGGCCTCCAGTACTATTCTACAGCAATTAAACCATCTTTGAATAACCTCACCATGACACTAGGACATTATCGTGTGGAATAAAGTCATTTAACACAAAGCTCAACACCTAGAGAGTTTAAATACACTATTGCAGAGACATGAATACACGGTGACTGAAGCCATCACTTTCACACAGTATGACATGATGCTGCATCACATATAGTCCAAATTAATGTAATTACCAAAAAGACAAAAACAAACCCACAACAACAGGTCAACAGTTACTCATATGGCGGCCACAATGCAGTCAAAAACACAATTAACTCAATCAGCAATCAACACGCTTCCCCACAAATTGCAGCCAAGCTGCTGGGGCTCAACAACACATACATGCCACCACGCACACACAGTGCACAGCGGCCACTGACACTGCTCAAACCTTTAACACCAGCAGCAACTATCTAAAGCAGGGGTGTCAAACTCACTTTCACTAAGGGCCAGACTGGAAAAAGAGAATCACATTAAGGGCCAGACATGTATAGTTTATTGACATGCTTTTATTTCATCGAAAAAGTAAAATATCTTTGACTCAATTATTGCATGTCTCATATACTCACTTACAGTTTGGTCCACATAAAGCCCTGAAAAAGTGAGCAAAACATTCCAAAGCAATCCTAGCATTGAGCAAATCAAGCAAAACAATGATTACATTTTCTAAGTAGGCTACCACACAGCTGACTCACAACAACCTCTTTCAAAGCCTGAATATGCAAACTCTCTGGTTCTGTGGGAATTTCTGAGTCTCAAAGTCAGCAAATTTGCCATAATCGTTGCATAATTGCAAGTTGAAAAACAGTTTCCCATGATTTTGATTTGGCACACAACTAGGTGGGCCAAAATGTATTGTGAACCTAAATCGATATGCGGGCCGGATCAGAATTTGCAAGGGGCCGGATTTGGCTGATGATCTAAAGCAAGCAGTAATAGCTAGTAAAATCATTTAACTAAAATGCAGAAAAATCCATTACACATAGCAAAAGCTGCTCATCATTTGAAGGAAAAGTACATCCACCTTTCTTTCACTAACTTTACATCTAAAACTCGAAACGAACTTGAACTAACATTACTGCTACGGTTATGTGATAATAGCTAGTTTTGCTTCTTGGCCACCGTATATTAACTGGTCTGAAAATTGTCGACGTAGGTGGCTGGGCCAGCTAGAAGGCTCTGGCCTGTCAAAAAATATGCCCAACAGGGCAAACTCGAAATGTGATTGGCTAAAGAATATGACAATCAACAACATTGTCCTTATTTGCTTAAACAGCAAGGGATTCATTCAAAACTTTGAAGGCCTTAGAGTACATTTTCACCCGGAGACAGCATAGAGGGGAAATCTGATAAAAGCTGTAATTTATGAGATGCGCTTGAAGCCGCACAACCTAGGGAGAGATTACCAATGAAATTACAGTAATAGACTTGTGGGAACGGACTTTCTAAAATACATATGAAAATAATAAATGTATTTATTTTAGAAATTAATATGTATGTGTGTGTGTGTGTGTGTGTGTGTGTGTGTGTGTGTGTGTGTGTGTGTATATATATATATATATATATATATATATATATATATTAGGGCTGTCAAAATTAACGCGTTAATTTTTGCGTTAATTTTTTAATATTTAACTCGTTAAAAAAAATTAACGAAATTAACGCAGCTGTGTTTGTTTACTTCATGTGGCGGCTGAGAAACGTAATACGTCTACATAACAGCAGGCGGCGCTACTCTGTATTGTTGCCCAAGTAATGAAAACCGGCAGCTGATTGGACGAACGTGTCACATGGGTTTGTTTTCTCCTGACATTGAGAGCCAGACTGTCATGGCGGCCGTTCAGAATACGATCTCATATTGTACTAAAATAGTTCACTGAAACATGTTTCTGAAAACATTTTAAGCGAGAAATAGGCCTTGCAGTTGCTGAATTGGTCTTCATTTCAGCTCAACAAAGGTCAGTTTAAAAGATTTTAGTCAGATTTTGAGAGACTAGTCACCTCATTCCGCTCGCCATTTCCGGGTGAGTCCCGACTGCCCTGCCGCCGACTGAACATAGGCTCGTTGGAGATGATCTGCGCCTCGCCTGTAAAGTAGACGAGAGTGTTGGATTGAATCTACAGTAGCTGCCTGTGGGAGTTGGACTCACAGCATTTTATTGGCGTCTTCCTGCTCACTGCATTCAAAAGAAAGTGAGAGATGATTCAGGCCAACATGTCTGCAGAGCTGCCAGAGTTTAGGGCCACGGAAAATACTTGGATGTTGTCAGACTTAACATCCAAAACTACAAAATGCATGCAAAGTTACGTAGGCTTAAATTAAAGGCTTATTTTCAGAGTAGAGTTTTTGTCCTTGATGCCCCATGGAACTTGTTTGCTAACATGAGCAAGGTTTTACTCACAGGGCCAGATATCATCGGGCCATCTGATGGGCTTGATAAATGAGTGGCAATCCCTTTCATTATATTCCTGCTTCATTTCCCGCTTCTTTATGGCTGCTCAATGGCGCATAGTGCAGATAGATGGCACCTGCATTTACACACACGCACGCACGCACACACACACACACACACACACACACACCAGAAAATACTCTTGCACGTGCATAGACTCTCATACATTCAAAGTTAATTAGACATGTGGGCACCATCCCTGATGAACACACACACACGCACACACTTTCTTGCACGCACATGCTTTCCCCCTTTCTCTGATTCATTATCTTCTTATAATTAATGCAGCCTGATACAGCTGTTCCCCTCCAGATCTCACTCTGCTCTCTCACACACACAGACCCACACACACACACACACACACACACACACACACACACACACACACACACACACACACACACACACACACACACACAGCCTTATGCATTCACTAGAGGTATTATTTCCTTTGAACATGTCACTCTGTTTGAATACTCACATTTGAATATCCCTTTATGCATTCGTGTGTGTGTGTGTGTGTGTGTGTGTGTGTGTGTGTGTGTGTGTGTGTGTGTGTGTGTGTGTGTGTGTGTGTGTGTGTGTGTGTGTGTGTGTCCATTGTTGCAGGGCTTTCTCGAAGCATTGTGTTTGGCAGGTATGAATGAGCTGGTCTTGTTTTTGGCTCTCCCAAAGCCTTCAGTCTAGCGCAGTAGTCATACCTGAGCCTTACACTAATGGCCATCTTTTGTATCTGTCATAACTACTTTGTGTTTGTGTGTCTGTAAAGAGAAAATGTTAAGTGGTAAAATGCAATAAAGAAAATGCTGCGCCGTCTTTCCACCTTTTGCCAGATCATTTGTATGTTGCGGGCACGTATGTGTATTGTGTGTGTTATGCATGGGTCTTGGTGCGTTTGCGTGTATGTGGACGCACATGAGCCCAGCAGCCAACGGAGTGGAGTCGGGGGAAATCTGACTTTTTTTTCTCCCCCTTTCTTTGTGAAAAATAACCCTCCTCTTGCGACATACAGTACGTACACACTGCAGCAGAACCCAGAGCCACACCACGAAATACACTAATGACACTGCAGAAAGATCACACATTACCTTTTTCACTCACCTACTATTATGTGCCATTAAATTACATTTACACCTTATTTAAAAAAAAAAAAAAAAATCGTTAAATGATTATGTATTCAGGTGAATTTCACTAACATTTTCACAGCTTGTAACAATGGAGACAGGTTTAAATGTATTTCTGTTGCTTCATGTCTCTGGTACTTAATAATAACAGGGAATAATTTCATGCTGGTTATTTTTACAAAGCTGAGTTTGCCTCAAACATCTAATTGCTGTCAGACATGTTTTTAACTATCACTGTCCCTGAGAAGAAAGCCTTTGATTTTTTTGTCTCAGTTGTTGTCCGTCTGTGTTGTATTGTGGTAATTTGAAAGTGTTATCTTAATTAACGTATTATGTTAGATAAGCTGGTGATGTGATTTGTTTTTCAGTGGAGACCCAGACGCCCTGACAAATTACCCACAACCCCTCAGGGTCCTGGAGGCCATGGTGACCGCTGTGCACAATAATGTCCAGAGTGGGTAGGTGATCTAGAGCACACACACACACAGGCTAACCACATGCACTTTTGTCATACGTAATTCTAAAGATGTTTCTCTTCCTATGTTGCTCTTTACTCTCTCTCAGCTCTTTTCAAGGCCTGAAATTAACACCTGCTGAGTGTCAAATGGCAGTAAAATATCTGCTTGGTAGTTGAATCTACAAGAGACACCTGCCAACCTGCATGCTAGCTTTTTTTTTAAGATGACAACATTTGAATAGCACCTTCTATTTTACACGCTGGTCAGCTTTTTGTGACCATCAGCCACTCCTCATTTGCTGCCTTTCAGTGTAGTCATGCACAAAGCGATTTCCTCTAAGCTTCTTTTTCTTTGCTCTCTGAATGAGGGCTGCAACTAAGAATTATTTTCATTAATAATTCATCTTTGGGTTATTTTCTCGATTAATCATTTAGTCTATAAAATGTCAGAAGATTGTGGAAAATGCCCTTACAGTTTTCCAAAAACCTAAGGTGACTTCTTCAAATGTCTGAATTGCAAAATATATTCAATTTGATAATAATCCAAAAGACAAAGAAAAGCAGCCAATGCTCATATTTGAGAAGCGGGAACGAAAAAGTTGCAGATTAGTTTTCTGTCAATCGACTAATTGATTAATTTGGATCTAATTTGGTTAGTTTGCTCGCTAGAACAATAACAAGTGTGAATACAAAAAATATTTGTGTAAATTAGTCATAGAAATAAATTGGATGTCTATGTAAATTTGAGTTTTGCGTTTGTGAACCTTTCTCCTGGTAAGTTTATGGAATTTTTCAGCCTTGAACTTGAATTAGACTCCAGACCACTCGATAACTTCAGCTATTTTTCTTCTTTTTTCCTTTTTAGAAGCACCTTTCAACTTTACTTCTCTATCTCTGTCTCTTAATCTCTGCCTCACTCAGCTTGTCTGACTGCTGTCTTTCTCACCGTCCTCTCTCAGTGACAACGCAGTGACTTCAGACGACCTCCTGGCTTGGTTGCGTCCATTCTGCGGTGACGCGGCGCTCCCCGTGCGGCCTCGAATCGACGTGCTGCAGATACTGGAGAGTAACTTCAGCCTCCGAGACAGCGACGTCCGTCTTCTGCTGCTCTACAACTCTCAGGCTGTTCTGAAAGACAGAGAGGTAACGTGCACAGCTGCACTCACACACGCACACAGCCATGACTCATCAGCCTCTCACAAAACAGAGAGATGTTGAGTATACATTACTTGAGAAACAATTTGAGTACCAAGTCCTCTAAAAACATAACACTGGTACTTGACTGTTGGGGTATTTTTCTTTTCTTTTCTCTGAGGTCATAACATCAAATGCTGGGCAATATAATTTGAAAACATACTAGAAATTGATGGGTGGATCTGAGAGAGAACAGGGTAGAAATGGTGTAGTGAATTTGTAAAGAGGATGGATATATTACTCACTCATTCCATCTAGAAACATGTGAATGATATGAATGATACACATTACCATTATGTAACAGTATGGGCTTTGAGCTATACAAAAGGTGTTGTACTGCTTAAAGGTGCAGTAAGGGATTTTGCACAAATATTGTTGATATTTGAACTCAAGAAGCTCCGCCCCCCAGATTCACAGATAGATAACTATAACTATGTGTGATGTGATTCACTAATGCCTTTTCATGATCGTATCGCTCATACTGTAACAGACATTTCTAGTCATGTCAGTTGTCACAGTTGTCGAAGACCTTTTCAAACCGTATATTTATAGAATCAGATTAGACAAATCTTGGAAAATGTGATTCAGTGGCAGTTGAGAATCTTAATTTGAGGATGCATATGTGTGTTTTGTATTCCAAAAGAAATCATAAACTATGTAAATATGTTTCTCTCTGGAGTTTATAGCTTTATATAATGCAATTCTACTTTAATGGTACTGTACTTTAGGAGCTTATTTACAAGTGCCCTGATCCGGGATCTTTAAGTCTCACTAATTGAGATAAATGTATTTGTCTATGTAAATTTCAAATTAACACGTGCCATCACATAAATGCTTGTTAGCATTCCTAAATCCTCTTTATGTTTGCAGTAGTGTTTAATATACAATATGTGCTGTATCTGCATTCAAGCATGCTGGGTGTTTGCACACGCGTATGTTTGCACGTGTGGCTGTGCCTGTGCGCTCCCCCCTCCCTGGTGATGGTACCTACCGTTGAGTAGCTAGTCATTAAGTTTCCTGACTGACTAATTAATGGCCCGAGCTGGTCAATTAATGTGTAAATGTATGCGCACAGCCATGGGCCATTGTCAGCGCAGGTAGACAGGTGTGTGTGGGCCCGGACTCAAACTAATTGGATACATTCCCGACATTTGGCAGGCTCTGATGAAACACACACACACACACACACACACACACACACACACACACACACACACACACACACACACATGTGCGCTCTTAAGGGAGTGTACATTCAAGGGATCAGTTAATTAATCTTGTTAAAGATGAATCAACTTCATCTGAAATGAGTCTCTTGCTCTCTACAGTGAGACTCGTTTCAGATGAAGTGCCACTTTCTCTTGTTTCTCCCTAAGGCAACTAAAAGGCCTTATAATGTGTGAGCAGGGTTTTCATTTGTCGCCAAATGTCTCATTTAATTTTGTTTAGTCTAAATTTTTGTTAGTTGGAGAGATTTTTCATGTCCACATGTGTGCTGAAACACGAATTCAAAGCCATGAACAAGCACGTTCGAGGACACATGCACTCACTCTTTTTATTTATTGCATTTTGCCTCCTAATTGGAGCGACACTTAATTGTCTCCAATTGTTTCCCGGCTGAAAGCAGTTGGCACAGAAATCGTGTTGGCTAAGATGGTAGCAGCCGTAAGCAGCGCTGGCACTCATGTTGGTGCCCCGAGGCCATGCCCGAGACGTGATGGTGCCCCAGTCTATCCTCATCATGTCGGTTTAGAAGCAGAAAGATAGAGGGAGTGGAGGAAGAGGAGGAGAGAGTAGTGGGGAAGTCAGACACTGACAGATGCGACAGGGCGGGAAGGAAAGGAATTGGTATTGTTCCTCTTCTGTCCCCCCAGCCCCTCAGCTAATCAGCACAATTCCCTTCTAACGGTGTCCCACTCGCTACCCAGGACGGATATACACACACACACACACACACACACACACACACACACACACACACACACACACACACACACACACACACACACACACACACACACACACAGTCTTTCACTGCATACTCAGCCCTCCCGTGCAGTACACACATATGTACGCACACTCATACAGTACACACGCAAACAGACTGCCTGCTGTGATTTCCATGACAACCATGCTCTCAAGCCACAGTGTGTGAGTGAAACTGATACCAGTAGTATGTTTAAGTTTCTCTCATCTTTCCTTTTGCTGCCGCTGTCTGTTTGCTGTTCTGACAAAGGCGTCTGATTAGCACCGTCATCTGTGATCAAAGGCAGCAGCAAAATAGCTATGCAAGCACACACACACACACACACATACATACATGCACATGCACACATGCAATACACTCATAGGTGAAGTTTCCATACATGAAGATGCATGTACATATAGAAACACACACACACATTCAGACATACTGTGTATACCCGCTCCCTGTCTGTATGTCTCAATTAAGGAGATGTAAGTGAAGCAAATGTTACTTTGATCTTAGAAATGAATCTCTCCCCATCCTCTCTCTCTGTCTCTCTCTCTCTCTCTCTCTGTCTATAACACACTCTCTATCTCTCTGTGTGTCTCTGATGTGCAAAGTGTAGAACTCCATCTCTCTTTGTATTCCATTTTGGCTCTCTTTCCTCAATATCAACAAAAGTAAAATGCCATTAATTAATCAAAAGAGGAAAGAAAAATTGTGTATTTCACAGAGCCCCCAGGGACCTCAGCAGTCATTCATTTTATGTTTATTATTTATTTCTGGGTCAAATTAAGAGAAAGTAAACATAATGTTTTAAAAGTTTGTGTTTTTTTGTTCTAAGAATGAGCATGAAATGAAAATGTGTTAATTAATTACAAAGTAGATTAGAGGGGATACAACAACAGGTTATCTTTTTAAAGTTTTGAATGGATCGAGTAATCATGTAATTATTCAGGATCATTAGTGACCTGACCATGACTGCTGACCTTCTGGCAGAGGGGACAAACAGAAATAAAATTCTGATATTCTTTTACAATAGAACAGCATTAGTTTTGTTGACAAAAGCTGATATGACTTGACATGAGTACTTACTACTGATATGGATTTATTATTTATATTATTGGATTAGCTCAGGCTGCGTCTCCTTCGGTTGGAGCCCTTCCAGACAGTTGGCAGCTTGTCAGAACAAAATGAACAGCAGCAAACAGGGTCAACTGAAAAAACACTTCAGTCCAAAAATAAACATATTTTTTCTATCCGCCATAATCAAATAATTATAATAATAAAATATTTTAAAAAATTTCTTTCAAGATTATTGAGTTTTTTTATATTCCTCTCAGACATCACTTTTGTGTCTCTGCTTAGATGTACTTAAAGAAATAGTTTGGCATTTTGGGAAATATTTGAAAAACATAAAAGTTATATACCACTCTCATGTCTGTACGCTAAATATAATGCCACAGCCAGCAACCAGTTAGCTTAGCTTAGCACAAAGAATGAAAACCGGGTGAGCCTGGCTCTGTCTGATGGTAATGGATTAAACAAAACAAAACAAAAAACTGATTCAACAAACAAAATATAAGTTGTTAATTAGGGAGCTTTAGAATATTCTGGTAGGTGGGTTGACCGAGCCAGGCCTAGCCTGGGCTAGCTGTTTCACCTTGTTTAGAGTCTTTGTGCTAAGCTAAGCTAATCATCTGCCAGCGGTAGCTTCATATTTACTGCACAGATATGAGAGTGCTATTGATATTCTCATCTGACTCTCGGCAAAAAAAGTGAATAAGCATATTTCCAAAATGGCAAACTATTCCTTTAAGTTTAAAGTGAATTGGCTCATAAACTGTAAGCTTGGAGTTGCTATTTTAACTTTGTCTAATAGGTCACAGCTTGGTGCATGTGTATATGTACTGTGTGTAAATAATACACTAAATATGTGTATCCCTGTTTGTTGCTGTTCACTTTTGTCTGATAAGCTGCCAGCAGGCTCTCAGAACTCTGACAATGGGCGAGCTGCCTGAACTAATGCCTGTGCATCCGTATCACCAGGGACTAATTTACACCACCTTATGTAAACCTGCAATAACAGATTTGTTGGCCACCGGGGAGGAGCTAAAATAAGCTGTGGACACTGACACTGACATCTTATCACAGGTTAAGCTGATGTGGCACACTTGTCAGCAAACAGTTGCCTATATTTTCACAAAGCAACATTAGCATTCATATGGAGTCATGTCTCGGGCTACATGACAAACGCAAGTCCAATATTCACTCCTTTTTTTTTTTTCCTACTCCTGAGCTGTTAAGTGTACCCTACTGTTCAATAGCTAGTTGATAACTTTGTCTGTCTGCTGATTGGTGCTGAGAACGTGCCTTACAGTGGGTTTTTGACCATTGAGACTGAACAAAGTTGTGGGCTGGGAAAAAAACAAAACAATGAGCTGAATGAGGCTATAAAGCTCCATACTGCTGAGGAGAACTGCAGAGTAGGAACTTCAGGCGGCCTCATTCACATTACTCATAGTTATTTTATTCATTGTTATTATAAACAAAATTATGATTTAAATGCTTTAAGTACCGTCTTACTGTAAATCCTTACATTCCACTAACTATAACCGATTATCCTTTAGAGGGTAGCGGAAGGCGGGCTACACCGTGTCTGTGAGGATCACAGTTGATTTAGTTCAAAGGTTATTGGGTCTGCAGCTCTCTTTTTGTTTGCCAGTCTCCTGATAACCCGCTTGCCTGTGTTTCAAGGCTGCATTGTGTATTCCTACAGATCTGATTCACTAACTGTGTAATCCTCCATTCTTGCCTCATTGCCTTATGCGCACACCTCTTTGACAGTATGTCAAAAAATCCTCAGACCCTCACAGTCTGTTAGGATGCGAAAAGTCTCGTATTCTTTTCACATTGGCTGTCCAAACCTCCTCCCTTCTGCTTGCCTGTATCTGCTGTCGGCATGTTTTTGTCTATGCATCCTCATCCATACAGAGGGGCATTACTGTATAATTGATTTATTTTTATTTTTATTTCACCTTTATTTTTCAGAGGCAAGTCATTAAGAACAGGGTCTTATTTACAATGGTGGCCTGACAAGTGACAAAGCCACTTAGGGGAAGGGAAGGAGGGCTAAAAAATAAAATGCATTAGACATACTGTACATACAGTTTAAAATGACCATAACAAATAATTTAAAATACATTACAGACAGCAGTCAACACATATAACAAGAGACAGGCAAATATGCGTGCATTCCAGCATGCCAGCCTGTGATAGGACCAGATGAATGCTAATATGATGGATGCTGTTTAGCCCAGTGGTGTCCAGACTGGGTCAGGCCGGGGCGTGTCAGTGGAAAGGCCACTGCATGATTCACAGCTGCTGCCTCACACACACCCAGCAATGATGAATCAGAGGGAAACAGAGAAAAAGATTCAGAGAGAGGAGGGAAATAATGATGGATCAGAGACCTAGAGAGAGAGAGAGATTCAAAGATGATATTGAAACTGAAAAAGAGAACAACAGGCCACTTACCATTCCAATGCATCATCCTCTCTCCCTCTCTCAGCAGCCCAACACACTACTCAGGCACAGACACACACAGAGACGCCTAAAAAGGGAGGTTTTAATGAGCCCAATTGAAATGCTGAGATTTAGGTGGTGGGGGGATGATATGGGAGGAAAGGGAGGGAGGGTGTAAGAGGTGAAGCCAGGGATAGATTTTATGCCTTCATTTTGAATGATTAGTCATAACAGGAGGGCGTCCAAATGTCACCACTGTCAAGATTGGAGGGTCCATGTATATAGTGTGTGTTTGGCTTTTATGTTTATAATAACAATATACTTAGACTCATTTATTTATGGCTTTTCACAGACAAAGAGGTGACAACTACTACTTATACTGCATGTGTGCATACATGCCTGTTAATGTAATGCCTGCTCTGCTGCATCCTTGATGTTTAGAGTGTGAAGATAGTAATTATTATGCTGAGTCCCATGGCAGTGCTAGCATTAATGCCCAGATCAGGATTATAACACACACACACACACACACACACACACACACACACACACACACACACACACACACACACACACACACACACACACACACACTCTCTCTCTCTCTCTCTCTCTCTCTCTCTCTCTCTCTCTCTCTCATACACAGTGAAGGACCCTGCCATTGCATCAAGGTCTTCACACCTGTGTGCACTCTAAATGTTGCACGGCATAGGGGAAGGTTGCAAGGGAAATAACTGTGTGTGTGTGCGTGTGTGCGTGCGTGGGAAGTCATCATCTAAGATCATCAACAGTGATAGCTGATTACAAGCCCCTTTCTGCTCCCTGTCAATGTCATGGATCATTTGCTGTGACACCGTGTTTTGGTGCTGTGCTGTTTGGCCTTGCAGTGCGTCGTCTATTTAATATGGATGAACTGAGCAGAGCAGAGCACGCTGTGTAGTTGCACTCTGTCAGCCTCCAGTCTGCAGCTGCACAGCCTCCGAATCCCACACGTTGACCCCGACTTAGCTCTTACTTTCCTTTCCCGAGGCATGTTATTCATTTATTTTCATTTCACCTTTTATATTGTCCCGTGCTTTTTGTCTCCTGTGATTTCCTGAAAATGTTGTTGATGGTTTGATTTGATCTTGTCTGAGATTTTAAGTTTGACAAACAGATCCCATTTATTGTCTGAGTTATGGATTTTTTTTACTTGCCAGGTTTGGTCTGCTTTGGACAGATTTGGTTTAATGCAAAGTTACGTGGGTAAGAGTTCTTTGTAATAAGTCTGACAGCCACATACTCTGACCTACGTGCAATGCAAAAAAACATATGACTGTTACTCAGATCACTCTGTATACCTCCAGTACCTCCGTACAGTATTACTTATTTACTTTACTTTCTCAACCGTCTTCGCTGTTCTTGCGTACCATATGCATGGTCATATAGTCCTCCAGACACAATCAGCTCTTTCCCATGTCCCCCTCTTGGTCTCTTTGTCAATCTCCTAGTTTCTCACTCACACTTTGTATGCACCAATTGAACAGAAAATTACAGAATTCCACCATTTCTGGACACAATGTTAATAGGGGTGGAGCATATATGCACACAGAGAGACCGAACATTTGTGCCTTGGTATATAGTCAACATACACACATAGTGGTTGTTTTTTACATTATTATATTAGTATTATAAGCCTAAAGAACTGTAAATATTTAAAGTGTGTGATTTTAGTAGAGTGTATATGCTTATGCATGTCCACACCTGTGTGCCTGTCCCCTCCTGCCACTGTGACGAATCCCACTCCACCTGCTGTATGTATTTAAATATTAAGGCCGTAGTTTTAAAGTATGCAGAACCGTAGTGAGAAGATAAGCCTCAGCCCTGACACACATCCAAGAATCACTATGAAAGAAGACAAAAGATCTGCACAGATGGATGGCATGCCATTTTGTCATTACTACAATGTTTGTTTCATATGACAGCAATACAAACAGAAACATAAGTGGGAGTGTTGTTGGTTGACAGAACGATGTGTTTTGTCTACCACTGGTCGTTGCCATTGTGCCCCTGTGGTGCACAAACACACACTCACATATTGACAAATAGGCGGATCGGCTGTCAGTGTCCAAAAGTTGAAAAGTGAAATAGAACTTCTGGAATCGTCCCACCAGGGATTGTGTGAGGGGAAAAAAAAAATGATGGAGATTATGGCCAAGGTGAAGGCCTGGTGGAGAAGAGAAGCCGCACCGTGAAGCTGAGAGAGATTTGTTTGATGAAAGTGAATGAGCCTGGCCTGCAGGGAGAGGGTTATACAAGAAGGGAGAGAGAGAGCAGAGTCTCTTTCCAAATAGATAAATAATAAATGTGATGGATTTGAGGAAGCTATCTTTCGGCCACACTCTAATGCAACAGGTCAGGGGTCATTGCCGTGATAGCCAAGCCCCAGCTATAATTCCACTTGTTTTGGCAGCTTTTATCACCCCCCTCGGCTCCTTTGCGGAAACTTTATTTATGCTCCGTTTTTTAACTCTGAGCCAGGAGAGGAGAGCACAGCACTTTGTCATCTCGGTGGGATCGTTGATGATTCAGAAAACACCAGACAGGAGGCAGTGCTATAAAGTAAACAAGAAAAGAGGGGATGTGGAGGGGGAGACAGACGAGAGGAGAAATAAAGAGAAAAGGGCCTGAGGACAGTTGAAATGATAGGAGTGGGCAGCGCAGAGCCACATGAGAAGGAGGGAGAAAGACGTTACAGTCTCAGATGAAGTGGGGGCACTCATGCACCATTATCTTTGTTGGCAAGCTCTCTGCTGCTCTGTAGCACCTGGCAAAGGCTTTATTTTACCTGCTGTGATTCAGCCTGAGCATATGTGTGAGTGTGTGTGCATCCATGCCTAAACATCCTCTCACATCTAAGAGAGGAAACGGTGTACGTAATTAAAATTTTACATTTAAGGCATTCAACTGAGCTTAAGTAATTGCATGTGTTTGTGTGTTTAGCTATGTGTTTTTTGTGTGTTATAGCACACACATTACATTATACTGAATGTATCTTCTCCTTGGCCTTTGTCCCACCTTGAACATTTATCAGTCCCTATTGCATGCATGATTAAGGAGGTTGGACTCTTGGCAAAAATGGGTTTAATATTAAAATATACTGTAAAGGCTGCTTATGCGTGTGCACTTAATATTGATGTCAATCAAGATGTTTTCAAGCTACGAGCTCATTCTTTCCTCCTGACCTTGATCTGCTGTCTTTCTAACCACTCCCCTTCTGTGTTATGTCTATTTTCTAAAGCTCACCCTGTCTCTCATCTTCTCTTCTTCCTCTCCTGAGGGGTGTACCATTATGTATACTCAGGTGTCGTGTTATACAACGTGCATCTGTACTCCCAGACTACAGGGAGAGCGAGCAAGAAAAAGCATAACAAATAGAGGGAGAGGTTAGAGAAGCTGTATTTGTTTGTCATTGCACTCATCTTGTCATGTCATACTTTCAATGCACAAGGGTGTGTGCACGCATGCATTTGTTTGTTCTCTACAGGCGTGCGTGTCTTTATCTTTGCGCTGCATGTTTTATGTGTTTCACTTTCAAGCCGTAATAAACTCCCTAACCCCCCACAGGCCCCGAGGCTTTGCCCTTTTGGTGTTTGCTTCTCTTTGCTCTCATTTTGTTGGAAACCTGCACTCTCTTATGATCCCCGCTCACTTTCCCAGCATCGCTCATTCTCGCCCTCCCTCTCCCCACCTCTCTCTCTCCTTGTGAAGTGTGCGACCTCTGCAACTTTATTCTGCCCGTCGCTGGGGACATTAGCCAGAGCGGGTCAATGAATATTGATGAGCTCATTCAGAGCCCACTCAGTAAAGGCGAGACACCGAGATCTGTGGATCCCACGGCTCCACCGGCACTCCCAGTCCAATACGCTGACAGGCCCACATCTCGTGTTTTCCCCTCTCCCTTCCCTATCTCTCCCTCTCAGGTCAAGGACTGAGATAATTGCCAAGTCACAGAGAAGATTATCAGGCAGATTTGTTGACAGGGGCAAAAGTTCCCCTGCGTTTTATTAACAGCTCATACAAATTCAGGAAGAAAGAATGCATCTTTGACTTGACTCAGACAAGTTAAAGATGCATCCACTACATTACCTGGATTGGATTTCCATGTGCAGTGTTGTTTACCGATATTTTAAATAGATGTGGTTTTTCAAGATTAAAAAACTCCCAGTAACTTCTGTTGAAGGATAACACCTGTACATCTTTGTTTGTGGTGGTGTTGTTTTTTTCTTAGTAATCACATTCCTGATAAATGTCAATAACAGTCATGATGGTATCATAGACCTTTCAGTGTCAGGGTTTCTCTGTTTTTTTATGCTTAATAATAATATAATTTAAGTAATTGTTGACTGCTATAGTATGCTCCCCCCAAAGCCCAAATGCAGTAACTACATATTTTGTGAAAATAAAGACCAAAATCTGACTCTGTCTGTTTTACCCAGTACTGTAGATAATTATTATGCCATAGAAATATAAATAGTGTCTGTGAACGTGGTATGTAAAATGTGCAGTCAGCTAAAGCAACGATCTATCAGGTGAAAGCTAGCTGGTGAGAGAGCTCCAGCTAGCTAAAGCTAAAACTAGATTTACTTATTGATTTTTCCCTAGCTAATATCTGTAAATGAAATGTAATTCTGTGAATTCCATTAAATTAGGGAGCAGCTAAATCCAGTCATTTTGGAAAGAAAAGAATCTTGCTAACGTGTAATGCTTATCATAACAACTTAGTGGGATATATGCAGTTTGGTGTAGTAAAGATAAAAATTTATTAAATTGTGAATTACTTACTTTAAATATAAAAAGTGGACGCCAATGGTATGGTAGCAAATATATATATATATATATACACACATAGTTAAAAAGGACAAGAAAGCTTTAAAAAAAACTTTAAAACCTTTTTTCCTCAAGTTTACTGATTCTTTTGTGGGATGTAAGTATGTAAATAAGGAAACCGTAATAAAATATTCACAAAATGTGGTTACTATGCTGGTAGGAGGGAGGAGGAGTGGGTCAAATATCCACCTTTGAACAAGTCCTTGGTCGTTGGGGCAAGAAATAGAATCCAGGATCTAATTTCTCAGTCCCAATCACAAAATTTGAACATCAAGTAGAGCACATCATGACAGTCTTTACAGTAAAACCTCCAGAAAACAGTTACCTGAAGAAAGAATGATGGCCATTTTAATTTAGCAATCTGACACCATTAAAAGATGAAGTTGACCCCAGAGCTTTTTCCAGGCCATGATATTTAATGAAACTTGCTATCCTCCATTTATCCTGCTCATTTGATAGAACGGTGGGATTGATAGCGCCATCATGATTGGCACTGGTAATAGGATGTGACGTGTGAGAGTGAGAGAGCTGACATGACAGACAGTGATAGTAGCACCAATCATTAACCTGT
Source organism: Perca flavescens (assembly GCF_004354835.1). Lineage (NCBI taxonomy): Eukaryota > Metazoa > Chordata > Actinopteri > Perciformes > Percidae > Perca > Perca flavescens. Next base: position 15,845,798 of record NC_041348.1, read on the forward strand.
CTACCATAGTGTTACGCACAGAGGTGAAGATTTGTTCACCGCATACTCTAACAATTCAGTCACAGGGTCAGCTATGAGGACTTGACGTGTGTCGTGTGTTTTGCATGTGTGGGGCGTGATATGATTACTGGTGTTTGTTTAGAGCTGTACTGACCATATGAGTGTGTGTGTGTCTGTGTGTGTCTGTGTGGGTCTGTGTGGTGCCTGTTGCATTTCTGCCTGAAAAGTGGTAATACAAGTGTCCCTTTCCATTACTTCGATGTTTCATATCAATTCCATTCCATTACTGGGTTGTTTCAAGCAATCAATACTGCATTGAACACTCCCATAGGCTTCCAGGTTTCATCTCCAGTAAATGTACTTGCAGTTAAATTGAAAAGGTTTGCCTTATGTGACACGCTAATACAGTTGTATAATGTGAGGTCAAAGGTCAGGGTTTTAAGCCGTGGCTTAAAGGCGGTTGGTCGGGCTACCAATTTGGTCTAGACTGAAATATCTCAACAACCATTGGGATAAATTGCCTTTACTTTATTACAGATACCCATGGTTCCCAGAGGAGGGATTTTAAGGTCTGACCAGGCGGTTGACACTTTTGTTTTTTATTGCAATGTTTTGACAACTATAGGATGGATTGGATTTTGACATTCATTGTTTCCAGACAATGTACCCTAATGACTTTGGTGATTTCCTGACTTTTCTTCTAAAGTGCCTCTATGAGCCTGATATTTGTGGTTTTGACTGAAATGTCTCGACAACTATTATGCTGGCATTAAATTTGGGACGGATATCCATGGTACCCAGAGAATGAAGCCTATTGACTTTGGTGATCCATTGATTAAAAAATGTGTCTAATACTTTGGTTTAAAACAAGAGAGCTAATTATTGATTAATTATTGACCAGCAATGTACTGCCAATGCCAAAGTGGCTTCAAAGTTTAATTAATTGTATTGTTTTGGATATGTATGAAATATGTATGTACATACATATTTCAGCCTATAGCCATTCTAGATCTGGCCTATGTTCTATCAGTGTGATCCATTGGCAAATCCAGCCAATGTTTTGTTAAGACAGACAGAGAGGCTAAGCTGTGACTGTGTAATCCTTTTCTAAAATTAAGTTGAGAGTTACTAATGAGAGTTACTGATGTTAAAAGTTCAAGTGATGATTAATAAACTTTGAAAAGACTTTGACTTAGTGCTTGGCCAGCAGCACTGATTATTGTGTCTGTTGTTGTGCTGTGAGTTATTCCTGAGACGTCCCCTTCTGATTGTAAGTGATTGAGCTGTTTGTTTTTAACATTACCCTAGAAATAACTCAGGTTTTATGTTTTTAATCAAAAGTGTTGTCTTGATTAATTATAGCATGTATAAGCCTGCTCAATCAACCATTGTAATCTTCTGAGCTATAATAGACTCTGACTGGTTCTCATCTCGACTCTAATTCATTAAGTCACTAGATACTGTAACTGTAAACATATAAATAATCGCCTCACACATTGAATATATAGCTTTTGCTAGTTGAAGTAGTCCCTATCTGTTTCACTGAGGGTTTAATGTCTTCTAATGTTAGCAGACGCGGTCAATAATTTAATAGTCTATATCCTTGACTTCCACTTCCGGGATTTCTTCGGTGCCGCCTAAAATTCATGCATCCGCTGGATGCATGTATTTTTGCCGATGTCCGTTTCCTTCCGCTTTCTTTGTGTTGGCATTTTAAACTCCGGTGGATTTATGAGGACTATGGTTAACTGCTCCTCAGATCTCTGCAGGGTAAATCCAGACAGCTAGCTAGACTATCTGTCCAATCTGAGTTTTCTCTCACACAACTATTTTGCAGCGGCTCCGTGCAGAGCTTAGTGCCGCCCATGACGATTGTGTTTGGTTTAAAGAAATGCCAATAAAACCTGAGCACGTTTTTCTCCCATCCCGGAATGTTGTGTGGACTAGCCAGACCCTCCTCCACTCTGCAGCGTGTGGATGGTCTAGGAAAGTGAGACTAATAATTTAGTGGAGTTGGGCCACATCCACTATTAACAACAGTGGGAAACCCTGGACCAAAGGGCCATTTACTTCTTCTGCCGCGGTAATTCAGAAATCATTTAAAAGTAAGTTTTAATTATGGGCTCTATGGCTTTGGGACTCGCACCGCCCCTTCAAAACCTCATGCCAGGCAACAAGCATTCCAAGATAACTGTGTTGAATTGATTGAACACTTGAGGTTTTTTGTAACACCTCAACCTCATCGATCTTGGTTGAAACAGCATGAAAATGTCAACAATTAGCACTCATACTCCAACCAGTATGTGATTTAAATCCTGCTGGAAATGTTTGTACCTCTTTTAGTTGCAACTAATGATACTAAACTAATATCTAATACACATTTGCTTGATCATTAGTTTCTCTAAAAGCTTGGTGTTGTTATTGGAGGTTGAAAGTTGCCTATGAGGCCAAAATTAGGCTGGAATATTGTTTTCATTCACATATAAAATTGCCTGATTTGGGGAAATTGGAAAAAAATGATTTTATAACAAAGCAAATTGTCTTAATTTAAGCTCTTTCAAGTCCTTATTTAGTTTACCCACTATTGCTAAATGCAAAATGCTCACCCTGTGTCGCAGAATATCTTGTGTGGAAAAACCTACTTTACCACTATCTGGGTGTTTAACAGCAAATATAACCGCTCATGTATAGTACTGGTAATAAGTTGCATCACTAATGTTATATATTAATCAGTGATGAAATGTTTCAAAACAGATTACAATTCAATTTTATATTCAATTATTATGCATTGATGCATGTAGTTTATTTTAGAAAAAGTGAAACAAATTACATTTTTTTGTCATCTCGTAACAAATTGGCCAATATCGGCATTTGTTTTGACTCAACCTCAGACACTGAACCCACGTCTGTCTAATCAGTTCTGGAGGAAGGGTCTTGTTACAAGTGGGGTGAAATCTTTCAAGCAGGCCCCTAATTTACGCTTACTGACTGACACTTTGATCCCAGTTTTCTCATTTAATATCTTGATTGCATAATGCTACAGTTTCTCATGGTGCAGAACAATCTGGTGCTTGGACGAAATTAACTCTAAAGGCTGTCGATACACACATAATACTTGTGTTATAATATACCATATATGTGAGTATATATGAGTAAAATTGCAAATCAAGACTTTTAATGGACATTTTAAAAGGAACATGCGGTATGTTAGCAGCCATTTCAATTTCAATATCACGCTAAAAAGCAGTACATTTCTGTCAGGCTTACAGGCTTGACTGCCATAAACCACACTAGGGTGCAGTTTGCTATGACACAACAACAAAGGACAAACAGCCAGTTCATCAAGCCGTTTGAAACCCACTGTACTCCAACGTAGTTTCATTCACCAAGCCTTTCAGCACCACAGACAGCGCTCGTTTACCAGCAAGTGACAGTGCTTTATAATGAGGTGAGAACACCAATGGTATGTTGCTAAAATGGAGTACAATGTCAGTCAGCACCTTTCACCAGGATGGTAATTACTCAGCGCAGTTCTGCAGGGGCTTGACCTTGAACATTTGTGTTTTATTCTGTAACACACACAGTAGCCACAGTAGGTGTTGACATTTAACCGGAATCCCTCATGAAATGTCCAAAATGGACAACATAAAATTTTCTTTTTTAATAGAAGGAAAGTTTCTTTCTTTTGCCACTCACCTTAAAAAAATAGCATGAAATAGGTTAATGAAAAATGTAGCAAAGGCTCAAGCACCATATAAACCCTAAATATGTAGGTTAGCTCTTAGCTGTTGTTGGCAAACATGGTATATAAGCATATTGTCTACAAATAAAAATACCTCAAAGCCTGGTTAGGGGCTCAAATCACTGTATGCTCACCCTCAATGTTCACTAGGGAAGATTCAGTGTATAGCATGCACGTGTGTGTCTAAAATGATCTACAGTAAATGTCACCTGTGTGTTGAAAGTGGTTCAAATGTAAAAGACTACAGTAGAGCGCTTTGATGTTAGAATATTTATTTCGTGAGAGTTTATTCCTTGAGGAAAGACGGTGACATATGGAGGAAATTATTTCACAGGAGTTTATTGTAGCTCTGTTTCAGTGGCATTCAGCTGATTGTTTTTGATTGTGTGCGCACCTGCGCGTCTGTTTGGATGGTCCTTATTATTTGTGTGTGTGTGTGTGTGTGTGTGTGTGTATGCTTTAAATGGAGTGAAAGAAGTCAGCACGCAGTAATTCTCAGGAGGAATAGATGACTCCACTTTCATCTGTCAAGCCCTCTCTCTATCTCTCTCACAAACACACACACACTATTGCAGTCTTTTATACTTCATCTCCATTTTTATCCTTTGGTGAACTGTGTATGTTTTCAACCACGTGGCTTCTGACAGCTTTCTGCTCTGCCTATTGATTTGCCCCAAAGCATCTCCCATCTCTCTCTCTGTCTCTCTTACACACACACACACGCACACACACACACCTCTCTTTTTTTCTCCTGTGTTATTATCATATGCTGATAGCAGGGTTAGACTGCATTGCTGTTTTTAATCAGTGGAGAGATACCCTGTCTGACTACACAAGCTTTTTTGGACAAAATACATCACACTCTGTTTGTCCAATAGTAATGTGCATAGACTGTGTTCCTGTACACTGTTTATAAAACTTTAGAAATTATGACATTTTAGTCCATCTTCTCAGTTTAGGGTGAATGAAGATCTTCTCAGTTTAGGGTGAATGAATGTAATTTTCATGAATAACAGTCAATGCGCGTTTGTGTGTGTGTGTGTGTGTGTGTGTGTGTGTGTGTGTGCCAATGTCAATGCGTAAAAGCACCCCATATTGCAATAAAGGGTCTTTCAATTTCGTAACGCTCACCAGTTTGTGAACAAATCACAGCACTTGGGAAAATGCAATATCCATTTTACGGTATCACTTTACACACATGCACCAAGGTACACACAAGCTTCCGCATCCACTTCTGTTTCTTTTCCCTGTGTTGAAAAGTAAAAGGTTGTCAAAGTAATAATGCAGCTGGTGGTAACTACCAGTTGTCAAGATTCATTTACTTCAGCCTCGCTGTCTGCTTACTTTATTTCCATGTTTTCTCCTCTCTTTCCGTGTCCCTGTGTATCATTTTGCTGAAAGCATGGATACTTCCAGTCACAGTGGGTGAGCATGTAGCATGTGGTCTGCATAATTAATTTATAGCATGGAATTTTTATAGTAATTTTTGAAACTGTGATGCCCAACAGACGTAGATGATAGCAGGCTTCTCATTTCTAGCCGGCAACCATCAATTCTACTGATATGACAACTACCCTTAAAAGGGATGTTAACAGTTGTAGCTACAGTACTGTAGCTAGCTAAAACATTAGCTCAATGGATGACACTGTCCTCCCGGGAAAACGCCCCCATAAATCATTTATTCAAGCAGCAGTAACGACCCATATTTACATTTATAGTGGTATCGCCCTCTAGAGGCTGTCTTAATTGTCACGGGAGCGAAGCAGGAAGTAAAGTGAGGAAGTATAAGAGTGCCAACACTCTACATACAGTAAGGAGGCAGTTAGGGGTGGTGGATGGGTCTGACAAACACATAACTAGGGGTGGGGGGTAGATGCACTGTTTCAATGCTGCGTTTACAATTTGTATGTGCTGTCTTTGTTCCTTGTCGTTATTGTACAAAAAACAACAACAAAATATACGTTTGAAGAAAAAAAACACAGAACTTTCACCCAGGACACCGAACAAACAGAACTGTGTCAAGTAGCGTAAAAATGTACAGATTGTTATCCAAAGCACAATCTTTTTCTAAACTTAATTGAGTAGTTTTTGTGCCTAAACATAACCAAACTGTATTAAACCGTGACCGGTTTAGATATGAGGATGGAAAACGGTCCTGTGTGTCGTATTTCCTGCCAACGCGAGGGGCGCTTATTTATGAAACGCTCTTAAAGGTCGTACTAGAGGGTAGGAGTCCTCGACCTAAATGGTCGTATGCTTTGGAGGACTTGTTGCAAATGGACACAGTGGATGTGGTAGCAGCAGTTATGAACTGGGGCTTTTTCAATGTAATATAAACAAACTAATGCAGCTAGTTAATGATATGCTCCTTGGCCTTGAATGTAACACTCGGTTACTAGCTAGTGAGTGGGACATACTGACGGTTGCAGCTTTCAGTGTAGATACAGTATTTGATCCATTCCTTACACTTTTGTTCTTGTGTTTTTGTTTTTACAAAGACAAAAAACAAAACAAAGCTTTGGCATGTTGAGAAATCTAAAGTTTGACAGGCCTATGAGATTAACCTATGATTGGAAAGTTGCTAGATATATATATATACACACACACACACAGTGTGTTATACAGTGTGTTGAGTTATATATATATATATATATATATATATATACACACATATACACATATACAGTATCTCACAAAAGTGAGTACACCTCTCACATTTTAGTAAATATTTCTAATGGGACAAAACTGAAAAAATTACACTTTGCTACAATGTGAAGTATTACATCATGACATGCCCTTCACCATACCTAGAGATTGGCATGGGGTACTTTCCATAAAATCTTCTCTCAATGCAAATCAAACCAGCTATTAGGCTAACCGACATAAAACCATGCCAATCTCTAGGTATGGTGAAGGGCATGTGATGATGTGGGGCTATTTTAATTCCAAAGGCCAAGGGAACTTAATCAGGATGCATAGTATCCTGGTTCCATGAAATAACTGGCCTTTAAAAATAAAAATCGGCCTGCCTCTATGGGTATTTAACATAGGGGTGTACTCACTTTTGTTGCCAGCGGTTTAGACATTAATGGCTGTGTGTTGAGTTGTTTTGAAGGGACAGCACATTTACACTGTTATACAAGCTGTACACTTAATACTTTACATTGTAGCAAAGTGTAATTTTTCCAGTGTTGTCCCATTAAAAGATATAATAAAATATTTACTAAAATGTGAGGGGTGTACTCACTTTTGTGAGATACTAGTATTTATACTGCTATCTAACTAACTGATCTTGGGATGGACAGATAGGGACGAGAGGAACTGAGTTTGCAAGTGTTTGAAAGCCTGACAGATGCAAAAGGAATGAATATATGATGACTGATTGACTGTGAGAACGTGTGTCAGATCTCATTTGCCAGCCCTTCCCTGCTGAGTGTTATGGTGTTGGCTGACAGTCTCCTCCCTCCCTCCCTCCCTCCTGCACTCTGTTCTTTGTACAACACCACAGAGGAAATGTTGATTTTATTCACGAGGCATAATTAATTACCATCCTTCCTTGTTAAGAAAATAAAAGCCTCACAGCCACATAGTAATTGGCAGTAATTTAATTTGCAATCTACTGTAGGTGAGTTTTGATTTGTGTGTGTGTGTCTGTGTGCAAGCGGGTGAGAGGATGTAGGTGTGTATTTTTATGTGAAAAGAGTCCATATTTGTACAGAAGACGCGTCTGAATGACATTTTTTTAATGTGCTTTGCAGGAGAACATGCAATCAACATAGTATCAGGGTATCCCAAGGTATTGTATACCCTTGGATTTTCAAACAATGAATAAATGTGGCCATACAACTTTATAAAATGCCTTAATAGCTAGAGAGTGCTCAGTATTCATAACACAGTAAGACAGTAATAATGATGAACAGGCCTTGGGTTGCAGTTTACATTCAGTGATGGATTTGAGAGCTTTAGATTGCAGTGAGGGCTTTTTACAGGTAGTTAAGATTCCATTTCTGTTTCCCAAATGACCTCCATTTCCAGAGGGTCCTGAGATTCAGCTTTACTCATTCATTGCTCCATTCCCCATCATAAGGCGCTTCACTACACCACCGTGCGTGGGTCTGCTGTGCTGCTAGTTATTTGCATGTGCATTTGCTTGTAAATTAGAGGTTTAACACCACTGATAAGAATCGTCTAAGAATCAGTAGATCAGAGCATCAGTACTTTATTAAGGAAAGCGGCCGATGTGAGCACTGCTTAATTACTAATCATCCATTGCACCTAGCTTCAGTCTGTTGTAACACATGATAGAATTATATATGTGTGTGTGTGTGTGTGTGTGTATGTATATGTGTATGTAGGGCAGGTGGATTATATGGAGCCCCACTACTGACAACCAGAAGCAAAGGATTGTCGAACCAGTTAATGGATAACACTGCTGGTTAAATATTAAAGTAGTAGAGTATAGAGAGTATAAAAAAAAACTATAAAGCCTTTAAACATTCAAGTAATTGATAAAAAACAGCAGCTTTTTATTGTTGTCAGCCAGGACAGTGATCCTGGTTTTCCTTTAGCAACTAAAGCCTTTTAGCTTGCTGGCTAAAATGCTTTAGCTACTGTTGCGAGAGTTTATAAAGGGATGCTACGGCAATATGCAGTATCATGTATGGGTGGTTAACAGTACGTGCACTGTTTAGTTTTAAGATAAAAGGTAGGTTTATATATTTTTTTATGCTCTATTTTAATTATTTAACTAAAGCTATTATTTATTAAAACCCATTGTTTTCTACTACTGCAATCTTGCATTTCATAAATGAAGATTTTTGTATATTCTTCCAATATTTTAAGACCAGGAACATCTTAACTGCTATTGTCACTTCGTCAATCAAACTGTCTTTTTTAACTCCTTTTAAAACAAATGAATCTGGGAATCTTTGACATGGCTGTCAGAAGATCTCTGTCCATCAAATGGAAAGATAGTTTGGACACATATATCCGCTATCGTCTGAATCTATGGTCAATGGACTTTTTGTAGCTAATTAAAATAACCAAAATAATTGCCTTTATATATCATCCTCCTCAACATTTAAACCGTTACATCCAGTAGTTGCCAGTAAACTAGCAATGTGGAGCTTTATTTGCTTTTGACTGCAAAATGACCTACACAGCATAAAACCTCTCACCTGCGGCACTCCACTGTGGCTTTTCAACAAATATCTCTTAGGTATATGTTCCGTTTAAACGGTTTGTAATCCAGGGGTATATCACAGTTTTGTCGATGCAACATGCAGTGGGGCATGTGGTCCTTGCAGCCAATCCACTGAACTTTGGCATTTACATTTAGTCAGCATTGCCTGCTGCTGTCAAACCATTTATAACAGCATTACTGATTTGTTGAAGAACAAAGAACAGTTTAAACTATAATTTTGATGGCAATATAGCAACATGTATGAGAATTATTGTGATGGTATATGGCATCTTAATGCAGCTATTTATCCTCCCTAAGAAAAAAGTATTTTACTGCCTCCAAAATGCATTTTATTAAAATATTTGAATTGGACAGTTACATTTTTCTAACCCAAATATGAGTATTTTGGAGTAAGATCTTCAGGAGTGCTCATAGAAGTGCACAGATGGTTTCTATACTAACCTGGCTTTATTACAAAACTGTCATAATAAAGGTTTGAAGAAGAGGTATGTGTTTACAGGTTCATTCACAGACAGTTCCTTGTGTCTTAAAATGTGTACAGACCTTTATACTGATGAAATATTGCCAGGCTTTACATAGATATCCAGTCTTATAAATATGATCCCGCCACTGAGGCTGAAACTATGTTTTATGAGTCTGGCTGCAAGTGATGTATATATGTGTGTTGTGTTGTGTTCTTTTGTGTGTGTGTGTGTGTGTGTGTGTGTGTGTGTGTGTGTGTGTGTGTGTGTGTGTGTGTGTGTGTGTGTGTGTGTAAAAATGTATGCGTGCATGTGTGACGGAGCCTGTCTTTGCTGCAGCCATGCTTTGGCAGGTTGTAGTTTTCCCTTCAGAAATCAGCCACTCTCTGAACTGTTAAATCACACTAGAAGCCAACCTTTGAGAAGAAAATAATTACTTTCCCTCTGCCTCCTCCTCTCATTTTTTCCACATTAACCCTCCCTCGTTCCTTTTCATTCTTACACTCTGCCTCTCTATTTCTCTCTCTTTCTTTCTCATAACACTATAGAATAAGTTTGGCCACAGGGGACATCTTTTGAAACTAACAGTGAAATGTGCCATTACACATGAAGCCTTGTTCCTTCCTTTCAATATTCTTGTTTGAATGTTTGCTTTGATGCTCATCTAGATCTAGTGTTTGTGATTGCGCAGTTCAGTTCTTTCGGGTCCCGTTTTGGCAGAAATGCCTTGCTCACAAACTACTGCAATCATTAGGTTGTCAAGTTTTGCCATCACAATCGAGAGCTTAATTTGAAATCAATGAAAGCTGCTCTGCCCCTCTTAAGTTTATTTTAACTTAAATGACCACAGAGTCACAGTCTTTGGGTACCCATGGCGAGGGCTTATTTTACCTCTCTTCTTTGAGAAATTTAATGACGCCATCACACAAAGTTTGGCAGTCTCTGGTTCATAGCCGACTCCAAGTGCTTTGCTTTCTTTCGTCCCGCATCTGGTTGGGTAACACCAGAGTTTTGGGCTGATACTGATATCAGCTGTGGTTGCGGACCTCCCAATTTGGCCTGATAAGACCCACGGCTTAAGGGAGAAGCCTCCAGCTTTTAAGATCTTTTCCACTCCTTTGGTGATTTTCTCCAGTATCCACAAGTCATTGTGGGACGTCAAGATGTCATCCACATAACTATCTTCTACCAAAACTCGGCGCTCCTCAACCATGGCTGCAAACTGGGGCAGGTTGGCTGTTTCTCTCATAGCCACCTGGGCGATACAACCAGCAGGTTTATCGCCGATGTTGACCCTGACGACAGCAAAGACTTCAATTACCTCCTCAGGGTTGTCTCTCCAGAGGAATCAATGGAGGTGTACTTCTTTGTCTTCTAGCCAGACAGAGTTGTACATAGGTGCAGAGGCAGATTACCCTAACCCTAACCCTCTGCTACATTTGTGTTGGATAGTGTCTAACAGAAGTGTCCAAAAAAATAAATTACTGAAATCCACTTGATGCTCGCATTTATTAGCATATTTATCCACAACATTCCATGTGTTGCATAATTTGAAAGAAACCGATTGTTACTTACCGAACACTTTTCATTCACCTAATTTGTGCTTTGTGCTCAATGACCTGGTAATATCTCACAGTCAAGATCCTGATAGCAGGCCTTTGCTTTTTGCCCTCAAATGGATTTTGCCTTCCTCACCTGCCGGCTTTCTTTCCACCCTTCCTCTCAGGTTGAGATAGAAGATGTGGAGAATGAGGAGAAAAGATATTCCCTCTTCCTGGAGTTGCTGGAAGCTGCGCAACAGTGGGAGGACTTTCAGCTGCTCATGCTCCTCCTACAAGCGTGGCCACCCATGATGAAAGAGGAAGTGTAAGACAGATTATCTTTTTTTCATTGCTCTTTGATTCTTTCAGGGTAAAAGCAATGGTTTGACATTTGGGATATTTGATTATTCATGTCGATACATATGAAGCTACAGCCCGCAGCTGCTTAGCTTAGCACAAAGACTGGAAACAAGTGAAGTTAGCAGCACCTCTAAAGTTCACTAAATAACAACACATGTCTCATTTTTTTAATCCATATAAAAAGTGAAAAGTAAAAACGACTAGTTGTTGAGCTAGACTACCTCTTATTTTTGAGCCTGCCTACAATAGCTGTTGGCAGGCTCCCCCATTTTCAGTTGTTATGCTAAGCTAAGCTAACCATCTGCTGGCTGTAGCCTTTTATTTAACGTATAGACCTGAGAGTGGTATCGACCTTCTCAACCAAGTGTCAGCAAAGAAGCGAATAACCATATTTTCCAAAATGTCAAAACTATTCCAATACAGTTGTTACTTATTTAGGCTCATTAGTAACTATATCATTCTGACATTCATGAATACAGGAAAAAAGACAAAATAAAAATATATATAACAAATATATATTCTATAATAGGCAGGTTTTTGGAGATAGAAAATGCAAATAACCTGTAAATTCAGATTGTGTGCAGAATACCAAATGACTTACTGTGTTTCTATCCTTTTTCACCCCACTTAATTATCTCTTTTTTTTTTTTTATCCTCTCTCTAAATGCATTGGTACCTTCTCAGCATCTTCAGTTAAAAAAATTTCAAATTACAGTGCTATTTTACCAGTTGCTTAGTGATTGTGAGTGTGTTTTAACAGAAACTTTGAACAGAGTTTATACTGTAGCCTGTTTGTTAACAAAATCAGGGACACATGAAGATGATATTAACATTTTAATGTGCAACTTCTGTGCAATGTGTTGTCATTTTACTGAGAGCGAATAGTGCCTGTTATCCCTCAGGTCCACATATTGCACATGGACGAGTTGGGAATGAAAACCGGCATCTTTACAATGCTTCAGGCTCTGGGCTTCTTGCACCAGCTGGCATCTTATGAGCCTCAGCAAGTGCTGGCTGTATTATTGATAAGTGCCTAATGATGTGATTGCTCTTCTCCTTTACCTTTGTTCTTGATTAAAAGTGAGTGGTACTCTAAGGCCCGCCGAGACAATGGAGGGTTATGCTGTCGGGAGTTTATCCTTCCATTTCAATCAACGCAGACTGTGTTTCAAACTGTTTCGATCAGCAATTGAAAGTAGAGTTCTTCTCCAGTAGTTGTTAGAAACTCACAACAACATGCACAGAGCTGTGTCTAGGTGTATGAGTGTGTATGAGTCTGATTTATAGACTTTGATGACTTTGTTGGTTTGTTAAAGAACAAGATGCATCAGTTTAAATGCCGACACAACTTCAGTCTAAAGTAAACAGTATGCCAGGATCAGATTACACAGTATGTTGTCTGTCCGTATGATCAGTGTGTCAGATTAAGAGATCACAGGCCTGCTGTGACTTTACAACCTGCTTGAAATATAAAGGTGATCGGGCAGGAGGGGCCATCCCCCACCATGTTGCAGACAATGTCAAACTAGGGGATAGGTGGTAAAAAAACATCTACCATGCTAGTCTTTCTGTCAGGGCCTCTTTAATCAAATAGCTCCAGGAGGTTGCAGGTTCCTGAGGAGCCACAAGAGGAACTCAGGAACTGAATTAGGAACTTTTGTGCATCAATGTTTGTATTTCCACCACATCTGAGGAACCGTGAAGATTAGGCAAATAAGACCAATAACGGAATGAAAGTCACGTTCAAGTCAATGTTTGATGGTTGTTTAGTTTATCTTCAGAGCACAACTGCGCTGAAACTATTGGCAAATGCTCAGTGTGTTCACATATTATTTCCCCAGTACTGCTTACTACAGTATATGATTGAAGCTGATAGTTCCTGGGACAGCAGAAAGTTCTACCCACAGCACAGGATGGTTTTTGTGGTCAGAAACTACAGCTGAGGTACTAAGTTTAGACCCGAGTTCCTCTGTTAAAAATTCAGGTAAAGCAAAATTACTGAAAGGGAAGCAGTTAAAGACCCATGTTTTTTTTTTTTTAGAGTTGCGGCAGTGTAACAAAAGGAACAAGTGTATTTGTAATGGACAGTAGAGTTGTTATTGAATTGATACTGAGAAGCAGTAGCAGAGTTGGGATTAGGTTTGGACGACACAGCTGCTTCAAGTTCAGCCACATATTTCACTGACTTTGTGAGTGCAGCTGTAGCCAAACCATCACCCCTGGGACATTCGGCTATAATCATTTCTTTTAACTGCAGACTGAGCTGTTGTACTATTTTTCAGATTTAAATGCAAACGTAATGCTGAGTACAAAACTCAGCTTCTGATTATGGATTTTGTTTTTGCTCGTCTCTTTAGTCGGCCTCATTTAAATCGCTCAAGTTAATTTGCTGCAACATGCATACACACACTAATGACGACAGTACGCTGTAATGTGCCTCTTTGAAGCTTAGAAGCCTGAAATTTGGGTCTGATCTGTGTTTAGTGTGCATTTTATGTGCAATGGCTGCTGCATCGTCATAATTTGGGACACAAAACTCAGAATAACTTAACCTTCAAATGCCTCGTTTAAGATGTTCTGTTAAGACTTGAGGGTGTGTGAGACATGGTTAACCTTCAGTTTTAGTCTGACTCAGCATTTAATCCGGGTTGGGCTGGAGGTGTGTTTACTGTGTGTGTCTGCAGAGTGGAGATTTGTTTCAGTAAGACTACAAGAGGCGGTTTTGGGAGCTATATTGAGGTGCATCTAAAAAGCTGATCCTTTAGTCTGTCCGCATAAACTGAGTCGTGATTCAAAGCACGAATGGAAGGCTGGCTGTAACTCACACTGCACCCTGTGACAGATTTGGCGAGCACACTGACAGTCATGCCGCTGAGCCTCCCTGTCACCCTGGTAAAGCACAGGAAGCAGCACTGTGCCAAACAGCACAATTGGACTCTGTTTGCTCCCATGGCTGTATTATCTGAAGGTGAAGCAGACAAGACACCCACAGTAGCTGGATGGAGAGCTGCCTTTTATACTGACGGTCAAACACACAGGAGCCCTGCTGTCCTCCCTGCTGTCTCTCTCTCTCTCTCTCTCTCTCTCTCTCTCTCTCTCTCTCTCTCTCTCTCTCTCTCTCTCTCTCTCTCTCTCTCTCTCTCTCTTCACCTCTTCCTCTCTGATATAATCAGGCCTCTGCTTTGCAGATAGATACTATAGATGGATGGATAGATAGATAGATAGATAACCACTTAGTGTTAGCGAGCAGGTAGAAGGACTCCATATAGGATTGACTGCAAGCCATTCTAATGATAATATTAGTAGACTTAATCATTTCAACAGGATCCATCCATCAACCAAGATCTAATTAACAGATAATGAGTGGTTATGTGGTTCCCGTAGGTTTTTCTTTTCCCTATGATTTACTGTATATTAATAAAGATCCATGAAGGTCGTATTGCCTTAGCCTCTTTGGCATTTGCTGGTCTTGGCGGGAGCTAATCGGTTACTCTGGAGGCTTTAGCAAAGGTCTTGAAGACCTCATAAAGGCGCGTGTCAACAAAGTGACGCCTGTCAGTGCTGGCGGCTGGTCCCTGGTGTTCACACAGAGAGAGGAAATGCAGCGTGTAGGTGTTTAATATTAAACCGCAGGAGTAAAGTGGTCAAACCTCTTTCCTCCTCACTTACAGTACATGTCAACGTCAGAATTCATTACATCGTCTTCAAACCTCTTGATAATTCTGCCTGCGCTCATGTCAGCCCGTGATTTTATGCGGTTATTCTAATGTGGCTGTTGTATTTATATTAGTCATAATGACAGCTGCTGTGACCCAGTCATTGTCTAACAGGATTAGCATCTGGTGACATAGGACTGCAGAGAACTGGATGAATAACACTACAGTCATTTTACATATTGTTTTACTATATATTGTATGTTCCTGCCTCGGTGTGTGTCCTAAATCACTAATACAGCAAATGTATAAGTACTTCACATGTTTACTCTCACCAGTCTATGTTCCTCTGTCGTGCTCAGCAGAAGACTACGCACAGACACTCACCTTTACGAGTCTGTCTTGCTCTCTGTCTCCAGGGCAGAGTCGGAGCGTAACCCCTGGGTGGTGCTGACCTCAGCCCTGCTGACCCGCTGCCAGGCGTCCCAGGTCAACTTAGACCTGGGTCAGCAGGTTGTCACCATGGTGCGATCCCTCTATAACACCAAACACAAGATTCCTGCGCAGGTAAACATCAAACACTCCTTGTGTCTTCTTTTCTTTGCAGTAATCTGGAAAGTCGATCAAATTAGTATGGAAGTCCACATTTCACATATTAAATTCATATAATTTTTAGCAATCTTCAAACATTTAAATTTTATGATAATTTCTATCTTTACTACATTTCAGAGAGAAATACTGTACTTTTAAGTCCACTAAATGTATCTGGCAGTTATAGTTGTTAGTTTCTTTACAGTTTAACATTTTAGTTGATATAATATGACGCATAGTTTTAGATTAAAACTACACAACAGTATATAGAATAGTGAAATAAGTTCCACAGTAATAAACTACAACTTTAACATGCTACTTATGTTAATGCGTCTGTGATAATAGCCAATAATAAATACATTAAATGACCCCGAAAGTGATGCATACTTTTCCTTTTGATACTGTTAAGTACATTTTGTTGCCAATACTTCTAAACAGTAAAATGTTACTTCTACTTGCAGTATTTTTATTTTTACACTGTGTGGTATTGTTACGTAAATGAAAGATTTTAATAATTCTTCCGATAGTGAAAATTAATAGTTTAAACCACATTAAAATCCATCACCATTTTTATAAAACAATACAAGCTTGTTTGAGTGTAACTTCACTGTAGTGCCACCATTTTACCCTGTATCTTAATACAGGAGACTGAAGCTATTAAGTATGTAACCCACAGCAACATGTTAGCATCAGCTCAGTGCTTTTTGCAATGTACTATAGGCACTTGCCACTCTTTGATATCTGACTGCTCCTAATGCTATTCATGCCCTACTGAGCACCATGCAAGTGGTAAGCCTAATGCTATTCTGTATGTCTAGCGCCAGCTGACTGTGATATTAGTTTAGCGCTAATGCTATTCAGTGTGAATAGGCTAGTGTCTGCCTGACTGTCAAATATTAGTGTGGGAAGAGGGGTGGGAGGTGTGGAAGGAGGCCTTTTACTCTGTTCTGAACAGCTTTAATTTGAATCTGCTGGAATGAAACCGCCAGAGCATGGGGGAGTCGGATTGCATTGTGATATCCATATATTACTGGACAGGACTGTGTCTGCTGTGTGTTTGTGTGTAGACCTTTTTAAAAGTATTATGTGCCTGTGTGTCTGTACAGTATATGCACATCGATTAACCTTCACTGTTCCTCGCCTACTCTCTTCCCTCCGTCTCCTGCTCTCCCACTTTTTTTTCTCCCTTACTCTTTTTTTGTGTCTCCTGATTACCTTTCTCTGTTTTCATCCCACCTTTGCCTCTATCTCTCCCCCTCCCCCTTTCATCCATTCATCCACACATCTATCCATTCATGTAATCCCCCCCCACCACCTCTTTCTCTCTCCCTCTCCCTCTCCCTCCCCTCTCTCTCTCTCTCTCTCTCTCTCTCTCTCTCTCTCTCTCTCTCTCTCTCTCTCCCTCTCCCCAGTGTATTAGACATATAGCCACACTGCTGCTCCAAAACCAGCCGAGTCTCCAGCAGCCTGCACTCAAACTGATGGCTGAGAGTGGTGATGAGCAACTGCTGCAGCTGACTCTGGATCAGATCAACAGCATGACAGCAGTAAGTGACGTTGTAATACCCAAGCGGAGTCCACTGTTTAAATGCAGACATCTTTTCAAATATTTGGTTAATCATTTTGTCTCTAAAACTTTAATAAATAGTAAAAAATTCACTTCACATCTTCTTTTTCTGATCCAGCCAAAAGTCAAAACCCATATATTTTCAGTTTACAGTGACATCATTTTGTTAAACAGGTATTGTTTTTCATTAATTTAATCATCTGATGACCCCTCCGATTTATCTTATTGCCATTGGGGTTTCCAACCCCCAGTAGGTAAGACCCAACATCATCCTTGTTTCTTTTCTCTGTGTAATAAAAGCAATAATGCAATAATGTGCTAGCAGGCCTCCGATACTGTATACTGGATACATACAGTATTTAAAAAAGTATGAGACAGAATATAAACAGTGACGTAAAAAAAAAGGGAAAGAAGATGACTGATGCAGATGGGCTAAATCTGGTCTATTTCCAGCCAAACATTATAAAACCTCTTCACCGTCATTCAAATGAATACCAACATTCAAATCAGCATTGGTCATCCACTTGCTACCTGTCCTGTGGTTGTGGAAAGCCACAATCGGATAGAGAGTAATAGTTTAAGACTGTGTGGTTCGCTCTCCACTGTTTCCCGATCAGATAAGCAATTGTCACAGAGTAGGCCTCTCAGACCCAGCAGACCCTGTCTTTGTTCCTGGATCAGATAAGAGAAAGCCACTCTATTAAGTGACAGAGCCCCTATTAAATGAAACCTTAATGGTCTTATATCAGCAGGCACACCTGAGCAACACGCTGCTTTTATCCCGCAAAGTAAAGCGAACTGTTCCGAGGGAGGCAGGATTTTAAAGGTTGGGAAGAGAAAAGATGTGTGATTTAGTTGTGGGAAGTAGAAATCAAATGGAAAGGGGATGGGTGTTTAGAGAGAGAAATGGGATGAGATGGGAAATTAGAAAGTCAGAGCAAATGTATGAAAATGTAAAGTAAAAAAGACCAAGACAGAGGTAGAGGTAGAGAAGACAGAGCAGGGTGCACAGCCTGACTGAAGAGCGGTTGGTATGGGAGGAAAGACCGAAAAGATAAATCAAGAAGAGTTGGAGAGGGGCTGTATGAATTGAATGAGACAGGTAGTGTGTCACACTGCTTTAAGAAATAATCTTGCCTCTGCCACCTAAGAGCTGAACGAAGAGGGGCATGTTTGGTGCAGCACAGAACAGTGTTCATCTGAAGATAACATCAACAGAGACGGAGAGAAATTGTCTAACATCTAATACATCTGATAATGTGTTGGCTTGCAGCTTCAGCTGCATGCATTTGAGTCAGATCCAGTTATTTTGAAAGCTTATCAGACGACAACACACTGTAACACTCGGATGTAGGATTTTACAAGTCTCGAAAATTATTAGTTAGCAACTATATATATATATATCTTTTTTTTTATTTTATCTTTTCTTT
This sequence comes from Perca flavescens, assembly GCF_004354835.1. NCBI lineage: Eukaryota > Metazoa > Chordata > Actinopteri > Perciformes > Percidae > Perca > Perca flavescens. The sequence continues at coordinate 15,864,346 of NC_041348.1, forward strand.
GCGATTTGTGAGGTAAACAATAGAAATATAGCAACGGCACAATATACCAGGAATGTGTGCTTGCATATATTTGATTGGCCACAGCAGCACCTTGCCAGATGACATCGCATTGTGGTCTGGCAACCTTTTTTTCTGAACCACCCCACTTTTTATTTTTATTTATTTTTTGCACTGGATCACTCCCTATTGCTGGACTAGCTTTATTCAAATGAAGGAGGGAGCCGCACTAAAGTCAGTCTGTTCACGGCCTAGGTTCGTGGCCTGCTGTGACTGAGTAGATTGTACCTAAATAATTGATACAACATTTTATGACATTGACAAAGTATATTTGATATGGATCACTCACATCATGGCTGATACTCAGTTCGCTTAATAAGGTAGTACTGGTGGCGATACCAAAAGAGATCGGTGCCTTCCTAATAGTATCTCTGGATTAGAGCTCCCAAAACTTAATAGACTGAAAAATTGCAAGTAATTTGGGTGAACCAACTCTTTAACATGATTGAGTAGTTCACTGCTCTTTTTCTAAACCTTTGTTTTGCTGGCACATTTTTCACCATCATGACCAAATTAAAGCTGATACAAGACCCACCTTTTATCAGATCTACAAATAGCCTGGACTTGTCAGCAGCCAGCCATTAGCAGATCAGTAGATCTCATCAAGGGGAGGATCAGAAATAATTGATTTTAGTTCAGCTTGGTCGATCACAAATTCAGGTGAGTGTATACTGTGGGAGCTTAACTATTAATTAGCTGTTGCTACTATTAAATTAGTGTAACTGTTTGATTTCTTTTGTCAGTTTGTTTCAATATCAGACAAGATTAATTTATCACAGAAAACTATGGTTTAAATGTCACTCTTCATTTATCATGACAGACAAGACGAACACAATATGTAAACATTGTAAGAAAAAAATGCAGTATACCGCGGCTAACACGAGCACTATGCAAAAACACTTACAGCACCACCACAGCTCTCTACTAACTCAGTAGTTAGTAGTACGTCATTTTTTTCTTACAATGTTTACATATTGCGTTCGTCTTGTCTGTCACTCTTTCGCCGTTTATTATTTCCGCAGGAAAACCAAAATGTTGCCACACAAATGATTTAAAAGTGGCAGGGGGATCTTCAATAGTAAAACCACGCTCCATCACGCTGACATCACATCGCCTCACGAGACAACTTTTCACCTCAACGAGAAATCTCGTCACGTTTGAATCTCGCACCCCTATTAGCTGGACATGCTAACATTTACCGTTTAGAGCAGATAAACACACTGTTTAATCCATTCCTTATAATCCATACTTTTGCTCTTGTATTTTTGGTATTGTAAAGGCAAAATAGACACCACCCTCCAAAATTGGTATCTCTCTTACTACTGTATGGCCTATGGAGAAAGCCAACAGACCTGCTATGACTCTCTAAAGAACCACACACACCTTTTCATCTGCCCAGTGAACTGAAGACATGGCTTGTGTTTGTGTGTGTGTATGCAGTGTTGGGAAGGATACTTTCAAAACGTATTTCGTTACAGAATACAGAATACATGCCCACAAATGTAATTTGTAACGTATTCCGTTAAGTTACTCAATCTGAGTAATGTATTCTGAATACTTGGATTACTTCAAGATTACTTCCACATTGAATTGCGTTTTATAAGTGTAGGAATGCGGCTATCACATCCAGCTTACTAAACAGGCTTATAATGGTGTGTTCTTTTTATTCCAACTAGCTGAATGTGTACCTGAACAAGCAGATAGATTATTGTATTGGTAGTCCCGAACTGCCTACTACAAAAATCAAACTGCAGTCTAAGCTACCACAAGCTAATTTTAGCTAACGTTAGTTAGCATGTCAAACGGGGCTATAGTCTTTAAACGGCTCTGGAGCTAGTAAATCAGCACCTAGGAGAATGTAAAGTCGCACGTCAATGTTAAAATAGCAAGGTGACCAGTAAAACTACAGCAGACGACTACCCTTGGCTAATTAAAAAAATAACTTACTTTAAGATGCTTCTTCAGGTTGGAGGTGGAGTAATTTGGAGCTGAAAAGAGGTTGGTTGCTGGCAAGCAGAGGCTGCACGGCACAGTTAGCTGTATTTCATTCTCCCTGTTCGTTCTTTAATGTGAAATGCTGCTTGAATTTCCAAGATAGAAACGTATTGCTGCCCTGGCTCTGTCGTGCCGGTTCCGACTCCATTGTGACTGATCACGCAAATAGCTATTTTTTTCTATTTCTTATCGGGGCTTCTGGAAAATGCATTAAGTTGCCTTAATTTATTCAGAGTGAATAAACTCGTGAAACGGAGAAGTATTGTCATGTAATCCATTGATTTTAACAATGTAACTGTATTCTAAATACCAACTATTTAAATTGTAACTGTAACGGAATACAGTTACTCATAATTTGTATTCTGAATACGTAACGCCGTTACATGTATTCCGTTACTCCCCAACACTGTGTGTATGTGAGTGTATGATTCAGTTGATTATGTGTCCAATTGCTTGTTTGAGTGGGCTTGTTTACAGCTTTTGTGCCAAATTGGACCTGTTAATCTAGCGGTGTTTGCTCCCCACTCAGTGCGTTGATCCCTGATTTGCTCACTGCATGTTTGTGTGTCTCACATGCGTCACACAGCCCACTTTTATTTTCTTATTTTTTTGGCTTCACAGCCTCTTCTTCTGTCACTTTCAATCACGTCGCGCTGTATGCAAGGACAGTTTGGTGTTGTATGTGTTTGTGCACGCTCAGTTTGTTGCACCACTAAAGCCTGGGGACAGCTAGGATGGAGGGATGGGAAGTAGAGAAAAGGATGAGAGAAGGAGGGAAGGAGATAGTTGTGTGTTGTCTGGCATTCCAAAGAAGCTTTATGATTTAAATGATAAAAGAAGGCTTGGTCATGCATTATGTATTAGGCATTGTACGTGTACGGTAATTCCAATTAAGCACTCAGCAGAGTTTAGCTCAGGGAGAGAGAGGGCGGAGAAAGACGTATACAGGAAATGAGAGACGTGCATCGATAGAAAACAAGGGTGTTGGAAATTGACCAGACCAATCAGGCAACATTTAGCTGCCAGTGAAGACAAGTGGGAAAGACAACCTTGGCTGTCTTTCACAGGGCAAGACCGCAAGAAATGAGGAAGTAATAACAAGAGTGAAAGGGTGGTTGGACATCTTATGGCTACAGTTTGATGTGTCAGTTCTCTTGTCATGCTGAGTGTTTGTTCATTCACTCACGGTGCACACCAGCTATACTCGCGAGCACACACAACGAAGATGCCTCTTGTTTTCCCTTGAGACAGTGTTCTTTGAACCTTTAGAGAAGATTTGGAGAGGCTTTTAACCTGACACACAAACCTGTACCGCAAAAACACTTACACCGCAGGACAGGTTTTTGCGTTCTCCAAGCTTTTGACCTTTTAGAAAGAAAGGACGGCATGATGGATGTATCCCCTCCTCAGTCAGATTCTATTTGCAATGAACAGTTTGTAAAACCGAGGCCCGGATAGACCGCCCGGGAAAGTCGAAAACTCAAGAGAAAGAAGGGTGAGGAGGGAAGCCTCACAGGATTGGGGTGGCAGTATGAGCTTTAGCGGTGCTGGTAGACGAACTTTGTTACCTTTGGACAGAGACAGTCAAGCTGTTTTGCCTTGCGTCCAGTCTGTATGGCAAGATAAGCTAATTGTCTCCTGGCTGTTCTGTGGCTGCATATTTAACAGCTGGATATGACAGTGGTTTTAATCTTCCTATCTAACCTTCTACAAAGAAAGCAAAATGTTTCCCAAAATGTCGAATTATTCCTTTAATTTTGAAGAAATTTGCAGAATGATAATTTAATGTGTTCATATAATCGTCATGATATGATTCCACTTAAAGTTGATAAATGAAAACATTGAATTATCACCCATCCGTACCATGCTTGCGTTTCATAGTATTAAGAAGTAGAAATTAGGTATTAAATTATAAGTATTGTCCTAGACTAACGGCTCAGTAGCTTCAGAGGAATGGCTGTAATTGTGACTTTAGTGAAGAATATAAAGGAAGGATAAGAAGATTTTAGAGTAGCGATCATTTAAACTTTGTCATTACACTCAGCTGTCTGCGATATACTGCATACTTACTGTACTGTGGGTGGGAACATTGGACGAAAAGCAGTGCCTGAAATGTGACAGAGCCGAGCATGCTGTAAAAAGGACATAAAGTTATCTGCTCCACTCTGATATCAAGATTCCCCTCCATGCCTCCATCTCTCTGCTGCTCCTTCACATCTATTTTCAGCTTGACTGTCGATCCAACTAACTCTGAGACTCAAATCTGCTGTCTCTCTTGACACCGTCAAACTGTAATAGCCTGGGAGGTGTGTGTGTGTGTGTGTGTGTGTGTGTGTGTGTGTGTGTGTGTGTGTGTGTGTGTGTGTGTGTGTGTGTGTGTGTGTGTGTGTGTGTGCGCGCGCGTGCGCGCGCGCGTGCGCGCGCGTTCGCATGTGCGCGCGCCGAGCCAGGCCTGTGCTCGAGTGATGTTCTGTGTTTTTCCCTCTTCCATAATGGACCAGGAAATGCAGGAAAGAAAGACAGAATTTGTCCATATTTATAAGTAGTAGCTGTCTGTATATATTCCTGTACCTAAATTGGTCATCTTTCAGACCAGTGTTCTCCATGCAGAGCCATGAGCATTCTGGAGGTGTGAGCCCTCATTACAGCCAAACACTGCAGAAGGTGATTTCAGTGATTAGCACGCTTTCAGGCCCAATCAAATCAAATGTGTATGTCTAGCCCTCTGCAAGGCCAATTTTAACAAAGTAAAAATATTGAAGAATAATTTTGGTTTATGACATTTTTCATCTTATTTGTTGATATATATAAATATATCATTTAGCTCCAACCACCACTGTGCCTATGTACAGGCTCACAAATCTGCTAACATGCAGCCTGGCTGTAGACTCTTGGTCTTGTTGTAGTTTTGACCATCATTTCTATGGGCGCTCATAAGATTGCATTCCTAAACTCAATCTCACTGTTCATAACAATTTTGCTGATTAATGAATTTTTAATTCTAATAATTAACAATTTTTATTATTGTTAAAGCCCTATTTGTAAAAGAAATGATTTCCCAAACTGTATGTTGTAGACATCCAAATTTGACCTACTCTATTTGCTGTAGTAGCGCCCACAATTTTCCTGTGTAGTGAAGGATATTTACAGACATTGCAGGTTCATTCACTTTTGGTTTTATCTCTTGGTTTTCACACTTCTTGTCTTGTTGACAGCCTCTCTCATCATCAAACCTTTGTGTGTCTTGCCTCGTCTCTGTCACGGCATTCCCAGATCTCAGGGAATACTTTGTTGGGGACAATATTACCATAACCAAGAGGCGTGATGGCAAGAGAAAAATAAGAAAAATAAGACCCAAGTTGTAAAAAACATCATCCTTTGCTCCTCTCCTATTCGTAAAGTTTGAAATCATCTTTGTAAGATATTAAGCTTCAAAATAGGTCAGTGTGCACTGCAGCTCCAGAAATCCCTTGCAGAACATTTGTTCTGGGCCTCTGTTGAGCCTCCAAAATAAAATAAAAAAAAGTTTGAAGTGTTAAGTTGTTTTGAAGTGCCTCTTCTTGGTTCTATTGTGCATTCAGTACTTGGTGCACTTAAAAATGTATGCATCTGGTGTTTTCAGTGCATGTCTGCCTTTCTCCTCTCCAGCTCTCTCCCTCCATCTTTCTCTGTCATACATTTTCCACACTCCGCAGCCCTCCCCTCCCTCTCGTCTATTCTTTCCGCTAATTCTCATTATAACCGGATGACCTCCTCGTCCACCTCTGTCTCCAGATTCGCCGTCTGTCTTCTCTGTGTGGCCCTTGTCCCTCCCACGGCTTGTCATGATTCATCTGGTCCCTTCTCTCAATGGAAGGGAGAAATTAAATTATTAGTGATGCATGACATACTGTATCTCTATAACTGTTCTACGTCAGCCTTCTGTCTCCCTTTGGTACCAAAGCAACCGTGAAGTTGTATTTAAATGGTAAATCACATCCAGAATACTTTCACTGAAACTATGAATCTTGGGACAAAGTTGTTTTATGTGCAAAAATGTTCAGTAATTCCAGGAGGGGTTAGTGTCATTGTCAATGACAACAGCTGAATGTCTCTCAACTCTTGTATGGGGCGTTCAGGTTCACTTATATCCATCATCATGGTTGAAGTGATCCTTTTTTTTTTTTAAATGGTTTTAATGTTTTTAAAGATAGAATGTCCTTTAAGGACAGAAAAATGGAGCAAGGTCGGCACAGAGATGAGAGATTTTTGAGGCGAGGAAGAGAAATGTATCCATCTCTGCTACCCTTTTCTACAACAGAAGAGAAGACATGAGCTCCACATTTATAATTGATCTGCCTCAGCTCCAGAAATACCCTGACAGGGACTCGCTGTTGTCTGTATGTGTGCGTACATTAGGGCTGTATAGTTGGATAGAGACAGCAAACAGGTGAGAGAGGATGCAGGGGAGATGGGCTGAGTCACAGAGAGAGAAGGCCTTTCCAACCCCAGCACTCAGCCTTGCTTGTGCATGGCCTGTAAACCACTCACAGCAGCCCCTGCGGCATTTAGCGGTTTGAATTTCCATGCTCATGCAACTCATTGATGTAAAGAGGTGGAAGATGGGGTTAAAACATTACGTAAAGGTTTGTTTATGGCTGTGTGAACATGTGTCTAAAATTGTTGTTGTTCCTCTTAAAGGCTGCAAAGAAGTGTGTGTGTGTGTGGGTTTTTGTGTGCGTGTGCGCGCTAATGCCATGGGAATGTTGGTAGTGTCAACACAGGATTTGTCCCAACAGTCTGACCTCATCAGGTCTCTTCACGCGTGTAACATTGTAATCGCACATAGTCTGGAAATACTGCTGCTGCAGCAGGAAGCTACAATACATACAGGCCGCTGTGGCTGCTTAATCTCCACACCTCCCAGCCACCTTCAGTGTTTTATCAGCCGGTGGGTGTTTGGAGAATGTCTGCTGAATAACAGAGGTGTCAAAAGTATTCACATTCATTACTCAAGTAGAAGTATAAATACTACAGTTTGAAAATATTTCTGTAGAAGTTGGAAGTATCAACTCAAGCTTTTCACTTAAGTAAAAGTGTGAAAGTACTGGTTTCAAAACTACTTAAAGTATAAAAGTACAAGTAATGTAAGGGGAAAAAATGCCATTAAGGACAAAAGCTTAGCCCTCCCCACAGCGGCCTAATAGTGCACTACCCCACCTCCACAAAAAAATATTTTTCTAAAGGCCATAATGACTATAATAATGTTATATTAAAATCATACCTGCAAACCATAGACTGAATAGTAACAGTCTATGCTGCAAACTCAGAAGGTCTGAAAAAAAGTGACACATCTCCTCTGTGTTTTTCAGACAACGGCAACTACAGTCTGGTGTTAGAATCCTCTCAAATGAAATACAGACACACTTTTACACCGTTTAGCTCTCAGCATTTTAACCGTGTTTACTCCAGCTGCTAGCTAACGGGAGGCTAACGTTACCTGCTGTCAAGTGTTTGTTAACTAGCGTCCCGTGCGGCGATGTTTCAGTTCCCTTTAACGTCCGTTTTCGGAGCATCAGAGAGAAGCGCAGGCATTTAAGTGGCACCTAAATAAGGCACCGAAATCCGCGTTGCTATTTGGTCCGGTAGATAACGGTCGTTAAGGCACCGGTGCCGTATTAGCACCGGGTCTGTGCAGGTGCACAAACCAATAGGGTGTCGGAATATGTTTACGGAATGGTATATGTATAATGAAATGAAATAGGAGTAACGAGGCTATTTTTAAAATGTAAGGAGTAGAAAGTACAGATAATTGCGTGAAAATGTAAGGAGTAGAAGTAAAACGTATGCTGTAAAATAATTACTCCAGTAAAGTATAGATACCCAAAATTTCTACTTAAGTAAGGTAACGAAGTATTTGTACTTCGTTACTTGACACCTCTGCTGAATAATAGCTGGTTACTTGGCAGATGAACTGGTTTCATGTGTGCCAAAGTTCTGGCGGTTACTCTTGGCATGTATTCACAGGGATGAAAAAACACAATCGCGCTTAAAAAAAAAAGACAAGTTAGTTTCTCCTGACTCCATTACCTCATGTGTGTTTACACTTTCTCCCTCCTCTCTCCCTCCAGGAGACAGCGTCCTCCTGCGACGCCGAACTCCTCTCGTTGCTCCTGGATGCAGGGCTTCTAGTGGGCTGCGTTTCCTCAGCGCTGTACCCCCTGCTCAGCTCCCACATGCTGTCCCACCAGCAGGAGGGAGGCTGGGATGTAGACAAAGCCGCCGCCGAGCTGCTGGCGTCGGGCCACGGGCCCGAGGCGGGCTCCCTGCTGCTGGCTCACCGCGGGACTCACCAGGCTCAGTTCACCTTCAACTCGGCCTTGGCCGTTCTCAAGAAGTGGCTGTGAGGGGAGGAAGAACAAGGTGTGAGGGGAAGGAGTGCGACGGGGAGGCAGTTTGGGCCGCAGCCACGAAGTGCGGTGATAAGGCAGTTTTCGTGAAGGGGGAGTGGGAAGGTGTTGACAGAGGAGAGGAATTGGATTGGATTGAGATCTAAAGAAATTAGCGTGAGGCGAGAATTGAAGTAATATCAGATCCTTTCCATTTTGTTCCGTAATTGGGTTCATCAACTGAAGACATGTCAACAGCAGCTGCAGTGTCTGCCTTGACGGTATTAGAGCGGATACCTTTAATACTGAAACATCTGCTCAATTAGAAACACACACACACGCACACACACACACCCACGGATACAGAAACACAACCTCTGCTGTCTCTCCTTCATGAATGAATGTTCTTCTGAGGTTTGATCAGAAAATTCACTTCCCGCTTGCATTTACTTACTGTGTGTGTGTGTCCTATTGTGTGATAAAGTAATTGAGCAGTAGCCGAGAAGCAGTGGGTGGATATTAGCCTATTGTTCCGTGACAGGTTTGCCTCTTTGACGTCCCACTGTTAAACACCCAGCCTCTGCTCCATTGTTATTCCCCTAATAATGTCTAATTAATTCCTTCTAAACAAATTAGCCCCGCAGCTGCCCCGCGCTGTTTGTTTCTTGTGTGTGTGTGTGTGTGTGTGTGTGTGTGTGTGTGTGTGTGTGTGTGTGTGTGTGTGTGTGTGTGTGTGTGTGTGTGTGTGTGTGTGTGTGTGTGTGTGTGTGTGTGCGCGTGCGTGTGTGTGCATGCAAATACTATCCACAAGCACCGACACCCCGGCGATATAACGTAGAGCTGATGAGGAATAAAGGTGCATGTGTGTGTTTACACTGTACGCATACAGTAATGCTGTCAGCATGGTTTCAATATAAAATACAGGTTTTAATTCTGTCCCACTTTCAGATCTGAAATAAAGAAAACTCTAAGGACATGAGAATGAGTTTGTTGTATTTTCTTTCTTTCTTTATAATAGTGTTGATGGGAAAGTGCAACATTGTCTAAGATTTAAGTCTTTACAATCAAAGCTTTTTCAAAGTCAACCTTGTTACCATTTCAGTGAGTTTTTCTTTTCTTTTTAATTAATGGCTTTTTATTAAGATTTTTGTTGCATCTCACAGTGAATTCACTCAAAACATTTTCATTATAATTACAGCATTTTCTCATTGTTCCAAGATAATTACTCTGAGCAAAACATACAGCGTGTATTTTTGCTTGCCTTTAAATGCACTTTTTGTTTTGTTACGCAATCATTTTAGAGCATTTAAAAAAAATACATAAAAAATGATTCACTGGTCAGCACGTGTGAATCCATGTGGGGTTTATGGAGCAACCAACACCTACTGTGCGGTCTCTTAAATCATTTGTAATTGTTTTTTCGACTGATAATTGCAAACGGGCAAAAATATGTTTTTGAGAAGTTAGCTGCAAGGCAAAAAAATCTAATTTATCTTGTTTGTCAAACTGTGTTTTAGACTGGGGTCAAAATGAAACTAATGAAGTGGTGCTGACTGCAGGTCCCCAGAGCGGCCAGTTTTCTTTAGTATGTGTTTTCAAAAATGAAGCTGCTCTGTCAGGTTTAGATTCAGATAACTTTATAAATACAGCCAACCCAACCATTAAGGGTTAAACTTAAAAAAGTGCATTAGCACACAATGTATATCATGTAATGTTAAAAAATAATAAAATAAACAATAAATAGTACTGCCTGTGTACAGATGCTTCTCTCCCATAACATCCAAACATTTACACATGACCCAATCATTAGACACACACACACACACACACACACACACACACACACACACACACACACACACACACACACACACACACACACACACACACACACACACACACACACACAGAGCAGCGGAGTGCAAGAACCAGTTTCTCCAGAGAGAACAGAGATCCCTTGAATGAACAGTGGGAGGGAATAAAGGGTCTGGATGGTGATTAGGCATTAGTTAAGAGCCACATTTTCCACTCAGAACCATCTGAGCTGAAAAATATATTTTATTGAGTTACTAATCACCATGGTCACTGACATTAAAGGCCCTGAAACCCCTTTTTCTTAATCAGCTTCTTATTCTAAGTAACGCAAGAACACACTTTTCTGCCAAAGTTGGAAGTTTTGATTATTTTACATAAGAGATTGTTTTTTTGTTGTTTTTTTTTGGAATTTGTTAAAGTGGACAGGGCCCAGCTGGAAAAAGATGATGTCATGTACGTCCATGCACCAAGAGAAAATTACTTTTCAAACTTTGATAGTTGCTTCTTTAGTTATACGTGTTAAAGAAAAATATTTAAAGCCCCTGAAAACTTGGTATCAAATCTTAAGAATTTGTGTTTAACATTAATAATGTTGATGAGCCTGTCAGAAGAGCAGACAAAAACAAAACAAGAATTACAGCAAATCTCTCAAAGGAAATAACCATAATTGCTTCAGAAAATGAAAGTGTGTTCATGTGTGACCGCATCGCTCATTGTAAGAAGCTGAATGAGGAGAAAAAAAAGTTCAGGGCCTTTAAGATTTGAGAAGAAGTTTTCAGTGGCTTTAAAAAAATACTGCACTAATGTCTGCAACATGCTTCAGTTAATTATCCAGATGCAGCTGCTTGAAAACTAGCTGTAACTTGGTGGCTACCTTATGGAATTGTGGCACCGTTTAAATCTGTTCAGGCAGTAATGAGCAGATCATGTTTCTGTATTTGCTCGTTAACTTTCTCCTGCTGGTCTCCATCCCTTAATTGAATGTTTAGCATGGCTTTTTTTGTAAAGACTCTGCTTTTTCCGGTGCATCCAAAGACTAAATAGAAATTAATTTCTTTTGATTCCCTCATGGTTACGTTTCTACTAAATACATTTTGTTTGAGATCCCCTTATCTTTTTGTTCCGTGAGTGCACAGTGGTATTTGCCTACCTAATCCTTCTGTCATTCGCAATACTTTTAGGCTAGCCAAAATAAGAGTATTTTCACGATTGTGAACTATTTGACATTAAATCCCTGTGGCAGGTAACATTTAAAACAGCTGCCGGAGTATAGTAGCTCATTTCAAGCCAGAAATTGAATAAAGGACTAGGCTAGGAGGTATTTACCCTGAAAGCAATATTGCTGTGTTCCAGGCACATACACTATATAAGGGATGGGATGGGTGGTCTATATATCAAACAAGAGAGTAATGAATCTCCTTACCTGTAGAGGAAAATGAGACAATGCTTGTGTCAGTGATGAGACACATGAAAATACAGCCAGACACAAAGCTATCAGATAGGCTTTTTGCAAGCCTGGTTGCATTAGGGACGTGTCAACATTATATCATAAGGGGAAATAATTCTGTAGAGATTAATGGGGCAATTTCCCAGCCTTCCACTCCTTCACTCACAGCTCTGCCATTTAGTGTTATTCTAAGCCAGTGTCAGGCACTGATTGTTATAAAGATGACTGGGCTTTGCAGTCTTAAGAAAACAAACTGATGCTCATTCCCTTGTGTCAGACAAGTTCTCTCAAGCCTGCAAAATGAATTAGATTGGTCTCAGATAGTAATCGACCCAGGTTGGTTCGTACCCTTGAGCTAGAGCAGGAGTCCATTTTCAGTCCTGGCCAGCATGAAATCAACTCTTTGTGCTGAATTAACAAGATTACACAAAGCCTTGTAATCAATCTGAACTGCTTAATCCTCCTGTCATCAGTTTGATCGAATCCTGCGCTAGCAGGCTCCGACCTTTAGCTTTTTACTACTACAACGAAGTGGTACATCTTAGATAATGTTTGAGTGAAAACTAGGTAGAAAAACAGGTGAGTAATTACTAATTATACATCTGTGCCAATTAAAGCAGTCATTTTGCTAAACCAAAAGAAGAAAAATATGTAGAAATCTCTGGAGGAGTGGGAGGCTGATAAAAACATTAAGGCAGAATTTTATTAGCATATTGATCAACACGACAAAAAAGAGAAAGATGCGAATAGCAACAAAAAAAAAAGGCAAGGGGACAGTAGAAAATGAGAACCAAGTGGATTAGCACTGCAGTATTTTTTTTTGGCATGCCACTTATATATATATATATATATATATATATATATATATATATATATATATATATATATATATATATATATACAGTACAGGCCAAAAGTTTGGACACACCTTCTCATTCAATGTGTTTCTTTATTTTCATGACTATTTACATTGTAGATTCTCACTGAAGGCATCAAAACTAAGAATGAACACATATGGAATTATGTACTGAACAAAAAAGTGTGAAATAACTGAAAACATGTCTTATATTTTAGATTCTTCAAAGTAGCCCCCCTTTGCTTTTTTTGATAACTCTGCAAACCCTTGGTGTTCTCTCAATGAGCTTCATGAGGTAGTCTCCTGAAATGGTTTTCACTTCACAGGTGTGCCTTGTCAGGGTTAATTAGTGGAATTTGTTCCCTTATTAATAAAAAAAGCAAAGGGGGGCTACTTTACAGAATCTAAAATATAAGACATGTTTTCAGTTATTTCACACTTTTTTGTTAAGTACATATTACGTAGTATAGAACAGTGTTCATTCATAGTTTTGATGCCTTCAGTGAGAATCTACAATGTAAATAGTCATGAAAATAAAAAGGAAACACATTGAATGAGAAGGTGTGTCCAAACTTTTGGCCTGTACTGTATATATATAAAGTAGCATGCCAAAAAAAAAAATATATATATATATATATATATATATATATATATAAATATATAAATAACACCAACATTTTCCTATTTACATGTTGTAATTTTTATATTCACAAGGTGTGCAAATAACAAGGTCACATGAGACACAGCCATCTTCTAACCATATACAAACTGGGAACTATATTCCAGTACCTCCAGGATTTCGCAGCCTTTTTTTTAAGATTGTTGCAGTCCAAAATGCCTGATTTCGCGGGAGCTTTTGTAAAAAATTGCGATAAAAGTTGCGATGTATTTTGTATGTTTGTTGCAATGAAGTTGCGGGAGACAGTGAAAGTTGCAAAAAAGTTTTTTTTTTTATATAGTTCTTTAAAAATAAAAAGGAAACCTTTATCCTGGGCTGAGTTTTCCTAGTAACCTTACCAAAAAGGCTCAGGATGCTGCAAATGTTGGTATAATATGAAAATGGCTGGTGGATTTAAGACAAAACAATAATAATTTATTAAATGAATCAAATTTGAAAATATCCATCAATGGCTTGTTGATCTTTACATTGTTAGTTAATTTCCTAACCTGGCCTGGGACTCACATTCATACAGTTTGATAAAGTACTGACTTTGACTTATCATTGCACTTACAATAACGAGCGTAGCTGTCCTCAATTTAGGTCATTGTGTCGTCTCATCTCCTTTTTCTCCTGCATCCACCGTGTGTGTTGTTTGTGTGTGTGTCCGTGTGTGTGTGTTGTTTGTGTGTCTGTCTGTGTGTGTGTCTGTGTGTGTGTTTGTGTGTGTGTGGGCAAGCGTCAGTCGCGGAGGGAACGGAGCAGTAGCCCCACCCGCTGAAGAGAGCCGACAGCCAGGATTGAAACGGCAGCAACTTCAGCGACTTTTAAATCGTTAACGTCTAAATCGTTGCACGTCTTGCAAAACAATTTACCCCCGCTTTCATAAAGAACATCTGGATACTGTTTTTCACGGTCCTTTGCTGTTATTTTTGTAGGTAAATGTGAGACGTTGGCAGCACACATGTCTGCTGCGCATGCTGCTGCATCTTCTGAACAAAACAAGGAAGTGAGTTTGCTGACGTATGATGACGCTTTGCAGGAGACCGCGATGATTGGTCAAAGTTGCAGAAAAGTTGCAGTGATTGGTCAAAATTGCGAGTCGCACCAAAGTTGCGGTGATTGGTTGAATTCGTGTGAATTGGCGCGATCGCGACATCGCAAAATCCTGGAGGGACTGATATTCTCAGAAAAGTGAAGCACTACTACTTCTGCTACTTTGGTGGAGTGATATGCTTGCAGCACCTGAGAAGCCCTGAGCAGAGAGTAGCAGTGCTTCGCCTTTCTGAGAATATAGTTCCCAGTTTATATATAGTTAGAAGATGGCTGTGTCTCATGTGACCTTGTAATTTGTACACGCTGTGACTATACAAATCACAACATGTAAATAGGAACATGTTGGTGTTATTTTGTCACTTATTCGGAGCAGTAGGCTAGTTGGAACCAGTTACCTCCAGGATCTGTGCTAGGCTAAGCTACCGGTGGGCCGAGTTACAACACGCACAGAGATGAGAAGGGTATGTATGGACTTGTCTTACTCTGGGGGTTACGGTGAATAAGCTAAAGTCCCAATAAGTCAGAGTGTTCCTTTAACGCAGCTCTAATATTTTTTTTTATATTAACAAAGGATCAAATGACTATGTGTCAGTTCTTATATAACCAAGGTGCGATTTGCCGGGGTGTGCGTGGGATTGTATTCCCCCCCCCCCATGAGCATCATGCGGCAATGACAGTTAAGTTTAGGAAAAAGGTTGGAATTCGATTATTACATGCCCGAGGAATGAACAAGCTGTTCCTGGGGGAAAGTATTTTGTTTTCGCCGCAAAGTGAACTCTGCTCCGGCTTGAAAGCACTGTGTTTTATGTTTACACCATATTGTGCTATTTCATTTTGAGATTATTTTCAATTTCCATATTGAAGTGCATAAGTGTTTTGGCATGGCTGACCAAATGGCTCCATCCATGTTATTGGAAGGGGGATTAAATTCTTGCATGTTTTGTTTTGTTGTGCATGATCAAAAAACATCCCCCTCTCTGTTTTCTTCACAAATGGCACCCTGGATATAAGTGATGCTATGGCAGTGTCTACGCTAAACTCTTTAGGAGCAGCCATTGTTGTTTTGAATGAACAGTCGCCTCTCCTCTCCCTGTTGTCAAACACCACGTCTGAAGTTTGTTGCAGGAGGCTGATTGGTTCGACCCAAACTCATTACTTGAAGCCTGACGAGATGGATTTTCATGTGATATTGTTAGAATCCAGCGGCCATATGCAAGGTAAGCAGTTCCCCTTAGCTCTATGAGCTTTTTTAGCATGTTTCAGCTGATTGTTTTGGTTTTCCAGGCACTTTACTGTTGAGCTACGTACTCTCACAGGCAATTTAGAGTTTTTTATCACAGGTGTTTTCAGTGAAAACAGCTCTTAAAACCTACTGTAGCTAACTGCTTAGCACCAAATGACAGACAAAGTTAGCGACTAGCTGGTGAAGAGTGCAGCATTTAGCCACTAAAGAGCCAAGTTTGTCAGGAATGGGTAGAAACCATAACAAAGCTCAAAGGATAGTGAATATTCATTATGTGGCCAGAAACAAGACTGTAAACGTCTTTTGAATATTAAAACCCCCAACATGTTTCCACAGAAATACTGTATACGTATTTCATAATATTCATGCTTTTAAGAACTCCTGAAAAGTTGATGCTGACAAAGCCAAGTTGAGCATTTAAGAACTCAGATCTCAGGCTTCAAGTTCCCTTTCAGCTTGCACCGCCCTCACATACTTACCTGAAATATAATGTCTTTTCTCCTTATGTATAATTTCAACCATTTCTCTTCTCACAAGCATCACACTCAGTTGGGCTTTCTCTGGGAAGATGTTGTT
Organism: Perca flavescens; assembly: GCF_004354835.1. NCBI lineage: Eukaryota > Metazoa > Chordata > Actinopteri > Perciformes > Percidae > Perca > Perca flavescens. The sequence continues at coordinate 15,880,417 of NC_041348.1, forward strand.
AAGGTCTACCTCCCCTACTGCTGGGGTTTGGTAAACAGTGTCGGCATTCTTTTTTTGATCTGTCACACAAAGCTTTCGGTGCAGGCAGTGTGAGCCATCATCGCTATCCATCCAGAAGGTGAAAGAAGAGAGGGAGAGGAGAGTAAGAATTTGTGTCCCCCCAGGGGGAGGCTGAATGAGACAGGGATCTTACAAACTCGCTCCTCTGCTGAAGAGGTTATCGCTTTGAAACAAGGCATTTAGCTTGCGCCTACGAGTCTTCTGTGGAGTCTATAGTGTGAGAGGAAGAGAAGAGGAAACACAAAAGGAGAGAAAGGGAGTAAAAAATAGTGTTTGCATTCCAGGAAATCCCTCACACGCCTTCTACCTTGTCAACAGACTGAATCCTGGGAAATCATTCACCCTCCAAGGACATGTCTGTTTCCTTTACCTCTCTATTTTTCATCTTTCCTGTCTTACCCATCTTTGACCGGCAGCCTTGCCCTCCACAGAGTGACTTGTTACTTATAGTAAACTGAAATACAGACACACATACACACACACACACACACACACACACACACAAAAACATACAAACAAACCTCTTCTAAAAGAAAAGAGTTAGCCAGATTTAAAAAGAGAAAGTCGGAGTATTAAATATGAGGAATGGAAGAAAAATGAAGGAAATAGGAGGTCAGATAAGCGAGAGAGAAAGAAGAGCAGTTAATAGAAGGTCTGAAGTTAGCACTGCAGGATTTGCGTCACATGGGAGAGCATCAGTAAAACAGAATAACAGAGCAGGAGAGAACAAGGACATTGGTGCAGTCCTGCAACCTCTATTAGCACTGCAGTGAAACAGCTCAAAGGTTGTTATTTACTGATATATGAATTTTAAAAAAGGCAGTTGCGCTACATTTTTGGATTTACACTCATTGACAAATTAAGTGTATGACGTAAAGTAGTGTAGGCTCACAGTGTATTAGGCTGGTAGTAACTTAGAAACCATGCAAAAGCCTTGTCCCACATACAAAACTGGTATTTATCTTTTAAAGGAAGAATGTGAGGTAAGAATGTGCACATACTGTAGCTGCAGCCGTGTGGAATGATTTTGGTGGATTTTTGAGGCGAGAGCAAGTATTTTGAAATCATTCTCATTTTCTGGCTCATGATGGTATAGTTGGCTCATGAGCTGCTTTATGCTTCCAATGGCTGTTTTCCTTGAGCTGTGTGGTCTGGCATTAGAGCGCCAGATCCAGAAAAAACAATTTACAGGTTTTGACAACTCTTGGGTTCATGGGGTTCACAGGGACATTTTTAGAGGCAGCTGGTGGACACGTCTGGAATATTTTAGTCGACATTAAGCCGTGTCATTCCTGTTATATGGGGTGGGATTAGTATTTGTTATAAGTCGGAGGTACATTAGATTCCCATACATAGCAGGCCAACATCAAAATGCAATTTGCAGCAATGTCCGGTTTTCCAAACGTAATCGCAGCAATTGACTGCACACATGTTGCAATAAGGGCACCTTGGGAGGATGAATTTGTGTTTGTAGACAAAAAGCACTTTAATTCTGTCAATGTCCAAATAATTTGTGATGCGCAAATGGCGTTGACAAATGTAGCGGCTAAATGGCCAGGCTCGACCCATGAATCGTTTATACTGTCTAAAGCAGTGTAGGGAGAAAACTGCAAGCTGGTCTGGTATCCGATTAGTATCCGCTTCTTGGTAAAATTGAATGCCATGAATAATTTAAAAATACAGTATTAAGGTCTGGTAATCTGCAATTTGAAATTGGTTGTGCTTCACTTTTCTTTAGTGAATAATGGTGACCCAAATGCATCCCTGGATATTAACCCCCTTTATCAATCCACAGATGGCACAACAAAGGCACTACAATATAGTGCATAGACGTGCTCGCTCTATTGTGGAGTGGTGCATTGGCCTTCTTATAGGAAGGTGGCTATGCCTGGAGGCATCTGGGGGTAAATTGTTATACAAACCAGAAAAGGTGTGCAAAATGATCTGAGCCTGTTCTGTGTTGCATAAACGTGGCACAAAAGAATGGAGTTTCCTCCTGAGGACCTGAAGACTTGATGACCCTCAGGAACCATGGGGTCCCACAAGAACCAGCTCGAACAGCTAATACCTACGTCTTGGTGTGAGACATCCATTATAAGTGAGTAAAGCTCCTTATGCGTAAAAAAAAAAATGACACAAGACTGACAATAAAGTTTCTATTTGACTTTCTAAGTCAGCCAAGGGCCTTATTCTAGAACTCAGAGTTGATGGCCTCTGTTACCTTTTTCCAATTGATAGTTTTTGTTCTGTTCATAATTCCACAACTGAGAACACCAAATAAAGCACATTGCAATGTCTGCGTCTTAGTAGACAAACACAACTGTGACCCTCTTGGAAAAACATTGCTCCTCCATTGCGCTACTGGTTGTGTCAACAAAATATCAACTTTGTTGAACTAAGAGAGAGCCAACACCTGTTGCCTACTTGTCCTATTTTAAGAAGTGTTAAGCAGACAACCTCCAGATTTGTTTTCTTTTTAGACCAACATCCAACAATGAAAACCTGAACTTCTTTGACTGCCTTCGGCTGGCTGCTCGTGGCCCCTACGCTACTACAAGCTGCTAATGTAGAATTAAGGTAAGCCCCAAACAACCCACCACTGAACGCTTTTTTTCTTTTAGTCATTATTATTTTTCTTTCACACACACACACACACACACACACACACACACACACACACACACACACACACACACACACACACACACACACACTTCATGTTAGAGAGCAACTGTTAGCACTATCAACATTTTGCTTGTTGCTGAGGTAATGAAGAGTATGCTAATTGCGTTACATGTAGGTAGCTTTAGAATATTGTTGTTTGCAGCTGTAGTGGCCTTTTGTGATTGAAGGCTAGTTGTGTGCGCTCAAGCCTTTGTTGACTCAGGCAGTCAACAAAGGCTTGAGCGTGCACAACTAGGCATTGTATTTGTGTGATAGCGGCTTAAAATCGTGCTTATCTTGTGTTGATCTTTTTTTGTGCTTTTGTGTGTCCTCTGGGTCGTGCCGTGACTTTAGAGTAGCCTATGCTATCTTAGTTGGGTAAGTCGGCGCTGGTGGTTGCACAAATGTTAGCTAATGTTTGCATGGGTGGCTTCTTTTAACGTGAATGAATTTTGTCAAACTGATTTTGGATGCTTATGTAATGCATTGTACAGAAGACAGACCAGTTGCAAAAAGAAGGAAGGACATTTGTTATATGGCATTATTATTAACAATATGAGCTTACTGAACCTAATAACAGGTTCTCTGCAACCATTGACCAAGATTCAAAGTCTCTATGATAGTGTTGTTAAAATCCCTGGAAACTCTTGACATCTTTAGTGTCATACTCGACTTTAAGAATCTTTTCGACTTTTAGAAAATGTTGCCAGCAGCCTAAGGTTCTTCTCAAAAGTTGGCAGAATGAGGCCGATCACTGCACAACTAAGCAGGAAAATGACACTTGATCCGCCGAAACTGATGCAATGACTTGATTTGCATTGGAGACACGTGAACTTACTCCCACATCTGGTGGAGAGTCTGATTGATTGTAATGCTTAATAATAGATCAATATAATATGTTTGTTATTCTGTAGAAGCAGTTCTGCGGCGCCTGTGTGAATACTACTGTGTAAGAATGATAGAATTAAAAGACGCCTTACTCTGAGATGGGAGCAACATGAGTTTATGACATCACAAAAATATCTCTGCGCTGGAGAAAAGTGTATCTGTAAGCATCAAATGTTTCTATAACAGCTGCTTTATTACACTGAGGATGAAAAAAATGTGGTAATGGGTTGTATTTCACATTTTGGCATTGACACCCCATCCTCTTTTACAGGCACAGCATTCACATCCTCCAAACTGTTACTGACTGCCATATGTTTCCCAAACTGTTCAGTTGTTAAGGAGAATTAAAGAGAGCGCTGGAGAGGAGGTGGAGAGCTGGTTTGAGACCTAGGAAAGAGCAGTGTAGGTGGAAGTGTAAAAGTGGGGATCTAGAAGGATTGGAAGATTGTTTGTTAGTGCATGTCTAAGGACAGAGCTGGAGGAAGAACCAAAGCAGGAGGAGGAGACGAGTGGATGAGGAGAGCGGGAAGAATAGAGCGAGGAAGAGAAGTTGAATGGCTGGGCAATACTTCAGACTAAGTGGAAAAAAGGTTTCATCAGCTGTGTGTGTGTGTGTGTGTGTGTGTGTGTGTGTGTGTGTGTGTGTGTGTGTGTGTGTGTGTGTGTGTGTGTGTGTGTGGAAACATGCAGCTACCATGCGTACAATACACCCACGTGTGCAGAATATCTGTCTCTGTGTTTTTGTGTGTGTTTTTCTCATGCATGTGTGTGGGGCATTTAGGATCTTTTCTTCTGCAATCAGACGTTCATTGATGTTGATCTTTCTGGCGGAATGAGGCAAATCACGTGCTTTGCCAGCAACTGTTATCTTCTCTGCTCCCATGTTCTATGACAACACCAACCTCCCCCAGTGTGAGGATGGTTACAATTTGTTTAGAGAGAGTGGTGCGGCTGTGTCTTTTGAATGCGTTTGCTCTTTGTGAAATATTAAATCTGTAAGGTCTGCATGTGTCTACGGTCTCTGCGGATACAGTATATGCATCTGATCCTCGTTATGCTCTTTTGTGTAGTGTGTGGTGTGGGATTCTCTTGGATAAGAGATTTTGAAGAGGGTAATGTTCAAGAAAAATAAGACAATTAGACAATCTAGAGTTCTATGATAACTACTGTAGGAAACTCATCTGCTGAGGAAGACCATCGCTGCATCCAAAATAGCATATTGTGCACTACATACCCAATATGTTTACTATCGCTCTATCGTTGTGTATCTTGTTATTGACATTACAGAGCTGCCTTGGTTGCTGTCCACCGTTGTCTGTTTTTTTTATTTTTGTTTAATTTTATTGTGAGATAATTATGCCGTGGTAGTGTCCAGTGTTTGTATACTGTAACATTTCACCGGTAATAGTATGTAATTCACGTACTGTTGCTTTCATTGGCTTCGGGCATACTAAAAAATCTCACATTGTGTTTTAGCCTACTAAATAGCATGTTAGTATGGAATTTCGGCAAAACCCATATGATATGTATGCTCCAGTACAACAACAAAATGGACTTTGTGGTGGAGTTATTTTGTCAACTGCTGTTTCCATGGACAAAAATGAACTCTCAATCTCAAGACTTTGACCCATTCACCCTCACTGCTGCACTATTACATCAGCCCTTAAATCCAAGTGTAGATCCCATTTGCAAAGATACCAAATATGTCAGCCTGAATTTGTGATAAAATGTGTATAAATTATGCTCAAGACATTTAGAATATATTTCCAGTTGATATAATGAAAAACATGGGGCTGTGATGAGTTGAAACAAGTTGGTACAGAAAATGTGATGCTGTCAAGTAGAGTGGAACCGTAAAACTGTTTATAAGAGAAAATATAAATGAAGAACTGGATTTTAAAGGACACTTTTACCTTAGCCCCTCAAATCCTGGGTATTTCTCTACATTAAATACATTAAATATCCATGGCTAAATAAGCAACAATCAAAGCTAAGTGCAGAAAAATATCTTTAGGTATTATTTTGATGAGTGACTTTGTGCCATTAATTCTATGCCCATGTAAAACCCCATCATTCCTAAAAAGCTGATTAAGAAAATAGGCATTCAGGGCCTTTTCTAAGATTAATATCAATGAAGGAATGAAGAATGTGTGTTTATAATGTACAGCATACTGGATGTACCCCGTCGAGTGTTTACTAGAGGAGCTTCTGATTTGCTCTGAGCAAACCTTTTCCAAACAATCCAACATAATGACAGACAAATCGAAACTAACCAATGACAGCAGCAACAACAGGACCAACAGGTGTTTGTGTTTCAGAGGGATTTAAGCCAGAGGAGAATGAGGCAATCAGTTACCATGGCGATGGTAAAGGAGGAGTATGGGGGACTGTTGCAGAACACTTTAGTTTGGAGAGTGTCACTTACAGGCTTTGATGATGATAAGGGTTGCTGCCGGGGTAAACAACATCAGATCTTCAAAATACTGGGAGAATTGGGCACTCCAGAGGATCAGCTTTTTCTCTCCTCCTCCTTACTTGCCCCCCAAAAACATCTGTCTATCTGTTTTTTATCTACACACACACACACACACACACACACACACACACACACACACACACACACACACACACATAAACACACACGCTCACACACACCTGCTACTCTCTCCCAGCAGGTGTAATGTTTGCCTCGTGATGAATGGCAAAGATCGCCGTAACCATGGCAACACTCTGACACAGACTTCCACCCGTGTGCAGGGTGGGTATTTGGTCAAAAAACATATAGGCCTGTATATTTACTGTTGTGTGTGTGTGTGTGTGTGTGTGTGTGTGTGTGTGTGTGTGTGTGTGTGTGTGTGTGTGTGTGTGTGTGTGTGTGTGTGTGTGTGTGTGTGTGTGTGTGTGTGGCCTGTTTGCAAAGGAAAAAGATGGGGAAGTGTTTATCAGGCGCTCTTTTTGGAGGGTGTAACGTCCTCCGGGTTCGTTAATGCATCACACAGTGAACGGATGTCACACCGCCACTGGATAGATGTCATCAAGCATGCTCAAGTGAACAATTCTCTCACTTTCACAGGGTGAGAGAAGGAGGACGGGGAGGGGGGAGGAGTGATGGACTGAAAACCAGAGAGGCAACAATCGCAATGGCAGGCATCGAATCTTTTGAAGCCCATTGAAATGGCAGATAAAGAAAGAGGGGAAGCTAAAGAGGGCAAGGAAAAGAGAAAAGGCAAAAAAAATAAGAAAAACTGATGAGATAACACTCTCGGTAAAAGCAGAGTGGGAGGATGATCCAGAGCAAGACAAGGAGAAGTGATGAATTAAGGCTTGAGAACTGCAATGGAGATGCGGGCAAAGTGAGAAGGTGTGTGTGTGTGTGTGTGTGTGTGTGTGTGTGTGTGTGTGTGTGTGTGTGTGTGTGTGTGTGTGTGTGTGTGTGTGTGTGTGTGTGTGTGTGTGTGTGTGTGTGTGTGTGTGTGTGTGTGTGTGTGTGTGTGCAGTGGAGGATGTTGAAGCTGAAATCTTAACTAACAGAAGCGCTGGCACCACACTGAGAAGAACTGAAAGCAGACATAGGGCTTTAGGCTAATTAAGAAAAGAAAGAAGCTATAAGTGTGTGTGTCTTTGCGGCTGTGTGCATGCCAATGTGAATAATATGTTTGGGTGTTAAAAGAAGGAAAAACAAGGTGTTGTTTGTGTGAGTTGTCTTTGTCATACTGTAACAACAAAGTGCCCCGTAAAACAACTTACCTTACTCTCCCTCCTCTCTTCCATTTTTAACTTCATATCTTATAACTCACATTGACGTGAATTGTCAAACTGCTGTCTTTATCTTTGTGTGTGTTTGTGTGTGTCTTTGTATCTCTGGGTGTTTTTACCGGCTTAATTACCAAAAGATATCCATCTGGCATGGAAATGAGCTTTAGAGATCGGGCAGCAACACAATATTGTCTCCTTGTTAGTTGGGTCATAGTGTTGATTACTATTCAACGTGACTGAACTGCAGTTAGGCTGCAATAATATGATATGACACTGTGTAAACCATGATCCATATGTTATTATAGTGTACTTGACAGAAAGTTCAGATTTTCCTCCCTGTTTTTAATAGGATTGGCCATCAATACACCTATTGTTAATGATAAGATTGACTTATAAACTTCATCTCGAGACGTGATAATTGGTAATAACGTTGTGTTCTCTTGCTAATGAGCAGGTTAAAGATGGAGGTTTGTTCATGTTATTTACTTGAGTGATCATCTGACTGCGTGTGCCCTTTTGGACGCCCTTCAAGCAATGTTGCCACATGTGCAAATTTCAGTTGGTGGGTAAAATAACTGATAGAAATGATGTGGAAAACTAAGAAAATAGGAGCCAGGTAAGGGAAAAAAATGAATTTTGTTTTATCATATCATATTACAGATCTCTGATCTTGAAAATTGAAATAGAGCATTTCTTTATTTAATATTTAATTGTACATTAAAACAGGAATTATTGAATTGGTTTTCAAATTCATCATTTAATCCATTGTTTAATAGAGGAACTATAAAAGGAGTTTCAAAGTTAAACTTAACAGTAAATAAATACATCATTTAAAAATGCATTAAATATTAAATGACTTTTAAAGAATTAAATCTAAATAAAAGAGCGCATTTAGGGTTCCTGGATAGCTCAGTCGGTGGAGCGGGCGTCCTTATATAGAGGTTTACTCCTCGACGCAGCGGGCCAGGGTTTGAGTCCGACCTGCGGTCCTTTGCTGCATGTCATCCCCCCCCCCCTCTCTCCACTTTCAAGTCTTCAACTGTCCTGTCAAATAAAGGCCTAAAAATGCCCTAAATTATCTTAAAAGAACATTTAAAATGAATTCGAAAATGCAATTTAGAAAAAAGGAATTCATAATTGAATTAACAACACAGCTTTTAAAAGGGCAATTCCTTTCCCTATTTTCAAATCCATTTCCTTGCTGCTTTTCCTGATCGTCTGGTAAATAGAAACAGTGTAAAAGAGCATCCTTACACTTTGTTGATCTTCAAATGTTGTCTTTAAAGTTATAATTCTAACTTTAAAGATTGCCGTCCTGGTTGATTTAGCAACACCCGTTGATACTGGTGATTGAAGCAAGTGTGGTTTAATGCTACAGCAAACACTCCTTGAGAGAAATACAACAGGAGATCAGCCGGAGTGTCAGTTTACAGCTTCACCAAACACTCTCTCATGTTGTTTTAATAAAGAAGTCAGTCAATAATAATTGCAACTGCACTCTGATTTTATGTTGTCAAATAAAGGCAAAATTCAAAAGAAAAATCATATATCTCCAACAAATGCCAAGATTGACTAACTTTTAGACCCAGATTAAAAAATGCTTGATTCTACATTTCCCACAGTGCAACTCTTAATATAATATAACTTTCTAACTCAATATCATTTAATGTGACTCTCTGTTTGGTAAACCCCCATGTCTTTCATACCCACAGTTTCTATTAAAACAACCCTGTCTCCTAAAAATTGCATTCCCATACAACTAAACTGCATTTTCAATTATGTTTCAAAGGGAAAAGTATTTTCTCCCAGTTTAAGTTTGTTCTTGACATATAAGGTTGGATGGATGGGTCAAACAAACAAGGGACTTCCACCTAGAAGTCCCGTGAAAAACAAAAGTCAACATTGACTTATTTAAGTTAACTTACGCAATGTGTTGAAACAAACGTAAGGCAGGAGAAATTACGTTTCCCTCGAAACATAATTGAGAATGCACTTTAGTTGTATAGCAATGTCATTTTTAGGATACAGGTTTGGTAAAAAGGCTCTCCAAGCCTAAGCCTAGATACCTGATGACATCACCAGGGGTATTTCCTTTCCTTTACAACGGTTTCAAACTGAGTTTGATGTGTACAGTTGGAGGGGTTGCCCTTTAGGAGCTCAGCATTCATCAGCAGTCAGTGTAGGTTTAACTGTCAGCACTGTAGCTCTTTGACTTACGCTTCCAGCTTGTTGCCTCTGCGGCCACTGGAGAGTTGCTGTTGATTCAGTTTTGCCAGTGTCCTCTCACCACTCTACATCTCTTCTTGAACACCTGTCCTCATTCTGTCAGCATTTTTGTGTCTGAGTCAGCGTCTGTCAGAGTCTAGGTCATCATGACCACTTGGTTCTTACATCACTGACATCAGTGTTTGTGCTTCATCTGTCCTCCTCCCTGGCTGACTGAGCATGTCTATCTATGTTTTGTTGATTCCAGAAGTCTGAGCATGACTCCAGGCAGTTTGGGTGTCACAGATGTCACAGTCACTGCCGTGGTCATTTTCAGTGACACTGATCTCCTCCCACCATCCTAATGTCTCACAGAAGCCCTTGACTTCTTAATGTCCTTCCTCTCTTGGAGCACTTACAAGCATAAACAAGTGGATTTAATGCAATTTTCTTGAAACCAAAAAGGTTTATGTGGGTTTTTGTCAAACTTCCACAAGATGTTCTCACCAGGACTTAATTTTCATAAACTAATCATAAATATCTTTTAATAATAGTGAACTTTGTCAAGGTGAGGCTCATAATTTAATATTATAAGTGATAAGTTGTGTAAACAATATCATGTCACCAGTTTTCACCAAAGAAAATGGTTGTAAAATTGGTTTAAAGCTATAGTGCGTAGTTTCTGCCGCTCCCCTTGAGGAATTCTAAGTAATGACAACAAAACTGTCGGCGCATCCACATGATACAAGCCTTCCATGACCCCCCCACCCCCGGGCTGATTTGACGTAAGTCCATGTACAAATATTAAATATTAAAAGTGGTAATCAGGCAAATATAAGGAGTTGAGCACATTACTTACAATTGGGTGCCATTCAACCATTTCAGAAGAGGAGGGCATAAGAAGATGACATAATTAATAGAGTGCCAGTTATACCAAAAACTGGAAAACCATGTGGAATATGGAAATATAACTTGGAATGTTTCAGTCTACTCTTCGCTCCACAGATCTGATGTTTTCATCTGCTACCATGTTTCCTCTCTTCAGTGCAGCGGAAGCTTGGGCGATGCATGCTTCATGTACGTGATTTATACGCCTGTTTCCGTTTCTTTTTAGACCTGTACCTTTCTACAAAGTGGTTCAGTGGTGTGATCATAATACCCTCATAAAAAACACCCATATTTTTCTGGTCACAATTCACAACCACAACCAACCCATAAACTTCATCTGCAACAAGGTACAACAGAGGATTTACTTTCTGACTCAGGTCATTTGGAGCCACGAAAGGAAATCCTAAATCTATTCTTCTGCTCCACCATTAAAAGTGTCCTGCAGTACGGAGGCTGGTTCCATGGCCTCTCAGTCCAACTGAAAACCAGGATATTACAACTCCTGTGGATCTGCTCCAGGGTGGTGGGTCACTCTATGGAAAAAACCTTCCTCAAAAGCTGCACAAAGCGTACCCTCAGACTGGCTGAAATAATCACCCTGGACCCTTCTCATGTTCTACATAAGGAGGTCCAACTTCTGCCCTCTGGAAGGCGCTTTAGGGTGCCAGGTTGCAGGAAGAACCAGTACAAGCATTCTTTTCTTCCCATAGTTTGTTCCTCGCTCTATAACACTGCTCAAGCAAACAAAGAGGAGTGCAAGGAGGTGACGAATCCAAGTCACTACAGCCCAACTCACATTAGAAAAACAGTTTGTATGGCTGTAACTAGCCTCTAATAAACCTGTCCACAGCACATGCATACATCAAATTTATGTTTTTATGGATTTGAATCTTGATATTCTTCTGAACGCTCGTGGAATGATGTCTGTTGCTGCAAGAGAATACAAGTGCTAAGTGCAGCATTTTGGTAAAAATGTAGAAAAGCAACAATTTGCTTAATCATCATCCCCATGATTCACATTCTCTATTTGTATGTACTGTGAATCACTTTGTCTGAATATTTGTCTCAGAAACTTTATATTTACAAATAATGTATATTGTCAATTAACTTTAAACCTACTGTATATTGTGTTTTTATAGATTCATGTGTGTATTTTCAGCCACCACTGGTGCTGCTGACTAACTGTCTCTCTGTTTGTTTACTCACTGCCCGTCCCTCCATCCCTTACAGCTCATGACATGGTAGCACACTGAATAATAACACAGCCCCCTTCAAATCAATGCATGTTCACATTTGCAGCTTAATCTTCACCAGCCATCAATCAATGGGCTCAAACTGAATTTGGCCCATCTGATTGGTGCAGGGCCGTGGCTTCGGTTCCCCAGGGAGCTGCAGCCAATCAAAGGGTGTTACCCTCAAATGATTCAAACATGAGGGGATCAAAACTAAATTATTCCAACTGTTCTCACAAATCCAATCCAATAGTGGTGGAAAATGAGAACAAGACTATTGAAAGAGATGGACTGTGACTTGTTTTGGGTTCTTGGGCAAATAGGGTGTCGATTAAGTTTGAAAACGCTAATTGAGTTCAGCCAGATTAATTCAGCTCTCAAGTGACTAATTAAGTTGATATCAGTGGCGGTTTGTGTACTTGTTAATTCATCCCCTCAACAAAACACAGATTCTTCTTGTGGTGAGGCTCTTTCCAATAATCCAATAGTCAATAAAAAGCTCAGTAATGAATGACACACTTACCTGCAGAGCCTTGTGTTAGAGTGAAAGTCTGCCCTCTCTTCTTTCTGTCTCTGTTTGCGAAGCACTAAAGGGCGCTGCATGAAGATTATTTGTCTGATTACAACCTGATTGAACCTACGCCTCACTCTTCATACACAATCAGCACTGCAATAGACACAATAATGTCAAAGATTTCTATCAATTTACTCATCCAATTTCATTGCCATAGAAACTAAATACAAAAACAATCCAGATTGCCTCATATGTTGTGCACCAATTCCCCTGGTTAGGGAAAATAAGAAGCCAAAATGCAAGTAAACGGCATGTTTATTGTCAATTTATGGACCAAAGATGTTTTTTTACGAGCACCAAAGGCAGATTCGGTACACACAGAGTATTGTAATACCTTCTTTTTTGGGGGACAGACACCACTTGAGTCCTTCAGCATGTTTGAAAACCAAGACCCTTTATTCTTTGAAACCAGTAGACTGAATTGTTTGGACTCTCCATCAAGCAAGATGCAGCGGCATGCTTTTTGCCTTGGCGACACTAACCCGTTATTAGTTTGTCATTGGAGGTTTGTCTTCTGGAGAAAAAGGAGATGTATCAAAGCAAAAACAACAGGCCTATGATATTTTCAGTGTGGGAAATGTTTTCGTGCAGTGATATGTGTGAATATACGTGTGATTTGGAAGTATGCATCTAAACGTGTTTGTGTGGCCATGTGTGTACATTTTGTGGATTTTTAGTAAACGTATTCTCAAGTCTTGGCTGGCTGAAAGGACGATGACTGTAATCAAGCGGGTGCCTTTCCATCACACCAAGCTCAAATGCTACGATGACATTTCCAAAGGTGCATGCTAGATGGAATATCAAACGCCGTGTCACACCAACTCTTTTAATAGCTTGTCTTTGTGCCTTAAAAGCCGCTTGACATTTCCTATCAGGGACTCCGGCTGTTTGGCTTGGCTTTTCGGATGTTTTGCTAAAGTTGAATCTGTTGCTTTGGATTTGTGTGTCACGATGACGTGATGACGTGACGTGGTAACAAGTGAAAACACGCTGCGTCTCGCGCTCTCGCTAATGTCTGTTTATCCTTAAAATTCACCGTTTGAAACTTAACTCCCTCTTAAACCTAGCTAAAGTATTAGATTTACTAATCAGCTGATCTGCTACTGAGCTGCTGTCTCCATGCCGAAAACTAAAGCGGTGCAGACCAACACAAATGCCGAGGCGGTCACCATGGCGTCCCTCACCCACCTGCCTGAGAGTCATCGAACCGCCATCTCCGAGGACTTTAAAGAAACTTTCTCAGCACTCGAGACTAAGTTGAACGGTGTCTTAACTACCGTGACAGAACATGCTGAGAAACTCGAAATACTTGAGAGTGAAGGTGAGGCACGAGAGGTATGTCTGAAGGCTGCAAACGAAGCTATCATCAAGCTACAGAGAGACCATGCTAAACTAGCAACTAAAGTTGTCGACCTCGAGTCACAGAGCCGGCGTAACAACATCAGGGTTATCGGTGTACCTGAATCTATGGAGGGGCCTGGGTCGACGGCTTTCTTCGCTGGGATGCTCAAGGAGGTATTTGGAGGGGTCCTCGATTCACCTGTTGAGTGTGAACGGGCCCATAGAGTCATGGCACTGAAACCTCCACCGAACCAGCGACCAAGACCGGTCATCATTCATCTTCTCAGGTTCCAGGTACAAGGACAAGATCATCCGCCAGGCCTGGACCATGAGGGGTAAACTGAAGTTTCGGGATCATCCCATCCTTGTGTTTGAGGATTATCCTCCAGAGGTTATGAAGCAGCGGAATGAGTTTAAGGCGGTCATGTCGAAGTTGTACGAGCGAGGGTTCAAACCGGCCCTGCTGTACCCGGCCAGGCTTCATTTCAAGCTGGAGTCGGGAGGTAGGAAACACTTTCCCACGGCAGCTGAGGCTGAAGCCTTCATCGCATCCTTGCCACCGCGGAACACCTAAGATCTTAGTTTGCCCAAATCCATCACGGCGATGGCAGGCCAGTATGCATACTGTTGTATGGAGTAGAGTTTCTATTTTAGTTCCGTTTTCATTGATAGCGGTGATTTGTTTGTCTATATTTTTATTTATTACGGAAGTCAGTCTCTCTACTATGACTAAATGTTTCCAATAGCCTGCTCCCCTTTACGGGAGACTCAAATTTTTCTTTTTTGTTTTATTTCTCAGGCGTGAGGGTGAGAGCTGAGAGACACTTCTTCCTTTTTCATTTGATTTACAAGAGACAAAAATTTTGCGAGTTGGCGGCGATGACCGCGGCGTGGTACAAATTGCTTACATAATGGTACCTGAATATTTTTTTGTGTGTGTGATGTGTGTATGTGTGTGTGTTCGGTTGTTCCAAGTGTGCTTGCGGCTATTGCCGTGCCAATGTTTTTATGTAATCCCAGAAAACTCCATGATTAATTTGTACTGTTTATATTATGGGTCGTAATGATTTCAATATAGTTGGAGATTCTCAACACTGCATTGATATGGGTGGGAATATTATTTGCAATGTTCTTGACCCTGATAATTTAAAACCATTAAATGATAAATATAATTATTCATTGTTACATTTAAATATTAGAAGCCTAAACAAACATCATTCTGATTTAGCTCCTTTACTCTCTAATTCAAGTTGTCATTTTGATGTTATTGGGTGTAGTGAAACCTGGCTCAATGATTTTTCATATGCAGATTTACTTAACCTCGATGGGTACAAACTACACATTAAGAATAGACCTAATAGAACAGGTGGAGGGGTCTGCCTCTATGTTAAGAACAGTCTCCAAGTAAAACCTTGTGATCTTTATCTAGAGGATGACCATTGTGAGTCCTTATTTATTGAGATTAACAATAATGACAAAATATTTATTGTCGGTGTACTCTATCGCCCACCAGACTCTGCTCTTGACACTTTTTACTGTAAACTGGAAGATCTATTGCATAAACTGAATGAGCAAAAAAAGAGTGTATACTCCTTGGTGATTTTAACATTGATATCTCAAAGGAAAACATGACTTTATGAACACATTGCATTCCTCCTCTTTCTTCCCTACCATTAATAGATTTACTAGAGTTACACCGACATCCAAAACGATTATTGACAATATCATTACTAATATTCAAAATACCAAGCTGGTGACGGGAGTCATGCAGTCTGACATCACAGACCATTTTCCTATTGTAATATTTCTTGGCTATGGCAAATCGTTCTCTCCTCCACTCTCAAAAATTAAATCTAAAATCATCAACGACAGAATTTTACAGTACTTAATTGTTAATTTACAGGCCAAGTCGTGGGACTCTGTCTATGACAGTGTGACTCCTGATACAGCATATGACAGCCTGATAAAGATCATCCAAGAATCCATCATGGATACAATCCCTGAGAAGACTGTCAGATGCAGCACTACCCTCCAGAACCCTTGGATTACAAAGGGAATTTTAAAGTCTATTAAATAGAAAAGTAAGCTTTATAAATCCTACATAAAAAATCCTTCTAGCTTAAATAAAGAGAAATATATTTCTCATAAAAATAAACTAACGCAGATCATAAGAAAGAGCAAAAGATGCCATTACACTGAACTTTTACAAGCTTCACAGGGGGATAGCAGGAGGTCATGGAATGTGTTAAATGAAGTCCTCAACAGGAGACATAAACCTACTACCCTGCCTGACTTTGTTAATTCTAAAGCTGATCTTGTACAGAGTTTTAATAATCATTTTGCTTCAATAGGTGTAAATTTGGCTAAGAAGATAAATCAACCCCAGGGTGTTAACTTTAAGCATTTTCTCTCTGGTAGCTACACTAACTCATTTTTTATGATACCAACAGATAGTACCGAGCTCCTCAAGATTATTTTGGACTTGAGGAGCTCATACACTGCAGGTGTAGATGGAATATGTAGTAAGATTATGAAAGCCATTTCAAATGTCATTGTAGAGCCACTGGCTCACTGCATCAACCTTTCTTTACTTACTGGCACTGTACCAAAAATGACAAAAATTGCTAAAATAATTCCAATTTTTAAATCGGGTGACAGAAATGATTTGAGCAATTACCGGCCCATATCAATTCTACCCACCTTCTCCAAAGTAATGGAGAAGGTGGTATACACCAGACTCAGTGGCTATCTTGAAAAATAGAAAAAGATATTCTTGTCCCCTCTCAATACGGTTTCAGAAAA
This sequence comes from Perca flavescens, assembly GCF_004354835.1. Classification (NCBI taxonomy): domain Eukaryota; kingdom Metazoa; phylum Chordata; class Actinopteri; order Perciformes; family Percidae; genus Perca; species Perca flavescens. The sequence continues at coordinate 15,896,827 of NC_041348.1, forward strand.
AAGAGTACAACCTCTATGGCAATACTTGATTTAATAGAACAAATACATGACTGCATTGAAGAGGGAAAATGTGGTGTTGGTATTTTCTTGGACCTATCAAAAGCCTTTGATACCATTGACTTTGATATTTTACTGTACAAATTGCATCACTATGGTATCAGAGGTCTAACACTTAAATGGTTCAGAAGTTATTTATACGAGAGGGAACAGTATGTCCATGTCAATGACCATAACTCTACTTGTCAGCCTATGACCTTTGGGGTCCCCCAGGGTTCTATTTTAGGGCCACTCTTATTCATTTTATATATAAATGATTTCATAAATTCCTCTAAAATATTTCACAAAATAATTTTTGCAGACGACACAAATTTGTTTACATCACACAGTAAACTCAGAATTAACTAAAGTGGACTCCTGGTTTAAATGTAATAAACTGTCATTAAATGTGAGCAAAACTAATTACATTTTATTTAAATCATGTAAAAAATTTAAAAAGACTGATCACTGCCTGATTAAAATAAATGGGCAGGAGATAAAAAGAGTGTATTCCACTAAATTCCTGGGGGTCCTCATTGACGACTCTCAGCTTTAAATGTCATATTGACTATCTTGTAAATAAATTGTCCAAGTATGTTGGCTTGTTTTATAAGATCAGACATTTTCTTCCTCTGTCTGCCCTTCTCACATTGTATAAAACTCTTTTTGAACCACACCTTAACTATTGCAATGTGATATGGTGTAACACTTTCACCAGCCATCTTAAAAAACGTATATCTTTGCAAAAGAAAGTCGTATGGGCTCTGTCCTGGTCAGAGAGAAATTCCCCCACCAAACCTCTATTCCACCGTTTTGAGTTACTAAGACTGACTGAGCTAAATGAATACCATAATGCCTGCCTTATGTTCCAAATTGTCAACAGGCTGAACTCTAGATTGAGTAGTCTTGTTCCTATCTCCAGCCCCCAGCATACCTACCAAACGAGAATCAAACCACTTATATCAGGAAAATCTCGCAGCCATGTGCGCGCCAGTATGAGTGTTGTCTATAGGGGGCCGCAGATTTGGAACGGGATTGATGATGGCCTCAAGGTGTTGCCCTTTATCTCCAACTTTAAAAGACAACTAAAAAAATATTTCTTATTAACCGACATCTAATATAAAACTGTTTTTTTCATGGACTACTGGGATGTATATGTATGATTGTATGTGTATGTAATGTTATGTATGTACTGGTGCGCCTCTTGCGTGCAACTAGTCATCATCATTTGTGGTAATTGTGTATTCTATAGTTTGTATCACTACTTTTTATTGAATCATGGGCCCCCACCTATAAGCTTTTCTAGCTTCTTTGGGGGACCCATTCACTCTACCCAATTAATCTTGTACCCCCCCAGCTGTATTATTGTAATGGTTCAAGTAGTACTGTGAATAAATAAATAAATAAATAAATAGATGCCTAATGTGTAATAGTTTCTGTCAGTTCTCCGCAGTTCGGGTAAAAAAATTTGCTAGACAGGTGCACATTATTCTTTTGCTCTAAAGGTGAGAGAGATAGAATGAGTTAGAATAATTGTATGTGTGTGTGTGTGTGTGTGTTTGCGTGCGTGCATGCGTGTGTTCAGTACATGTAGGTAGGTCAGCATCTCTCCATTACTCTATAAGCTTGTTGACTGAAATGGAGCAGGACAGCCCCTCAAAATACTGTTGGCACACACACACCCTGAAACCTGCTGACCTGGTAAGATCAGGGGTAAGAGCATACCTGCCTGCAGAAACAAAAAAGGAAAACCCATGGGGTTTTTCGGGTAGGGAGTAACCATAACGTATTGTCACACCATGCTGCCTCATTGCTCCTCTTTTTCTTTGCTTTCTTTCTTTCCCTTTGCAGTAGCTGTTATCTTCTGTCCTCCCTCCGTCTTTCTTTCTCTTCCTGAAGCTCTTTTGCTTGCTGGAGCTCATCAGGGCACCAGAGATATTCCTGGAATCGATTGTTTGATTAATACAGGAGACAAACACAATTAAAAATTGATTTGTAGCTCATTATTGACCAATGTGAATAATTAACCAAGGTCTCACAGCAATGCATGCAATTGTGTGTTTTGTGCACATGGTTGTGTGTGTGTGTATGTACTGCATAATCAGAAATTATTGAGACCATATGGTGCTTGGACCATGCTAGCAAGTGACCAGTTTTTATAAAGCAGCCCCCCCCACACACACACACACGGCAATCATTGGCTACTGTAAATCTTTAGTGTTAGATTAATTCTGGACGTATACTGTATATACACTAGCAGTGTCTTAAATGAGATGCTCAAAATGTTGATTGTTTGATTTTAAAGCTGATGTAGCTCCAGGACGAGAGCTCAGTTTTATCTTAGTGTTATGTCAAGTGTTAATTTCACACTGTGCTCCTTAGGAGTTCATTTAACACTGAAGGTTTTACAATTTGGGAATTTTGAGATGATGAGGGGATTCTGAAGATAATGTGTGCATGTGTGGACGGGGATGTTTATAGGATGAGTCGTTTTATCCATTAAGTCATTACAGACGATACTTTATCTCTCAGACCATAAGCGGTCTAATTTAGAGACAACATAGAAGGATGAATTTTGACACTTACAACTTCAAGTGTAAAAATAAATCACGCTGACGGCCAAATTGGGATCATTCTGATTTCACCATAGTGAGCACTTTGCTGGTGCTATTGTCATTACAATACATATTTCTAAACCTGGAAAAGCACTTAATCCTGCACTTAAAGACAGACAGGCAGCTGGACACACTTTTAGGAATCTGGGACAAGCTGAAAAGTTGTCAGCATCATTTGTAATTTGATAAACTGTAACTGAGTTGTAGTTTTGTTGTGACAGTGTATGTATGCACATGACTGTGAACATATGTACTGTATACATATGTACACATTCAGTAATCATTAACCAACAAAACAAATACAAGAGCCACTCATGCACGCATTTTCCGGTCTGAAATCTAAAAGCTTACATTTGTAAGCATTGATAATTTAGGAGAATTGAACTTGGTAGTTAAATAAAGATTGTGGTCCTGGTTTGAGGCCTTGCACCAAAGCTCCCAGATATTGCAAGCCAAGTGTGCCAAATCATCACAGGAACACATATCACACGGAAATCTATCTTGTCAGGCTTTAAGTAGTCTCGCTTTGCCCGACCGTCCACACGCTGCAGAGTGGAGCAGGGTCTAGCTACTCCACACAGCATTACGGGATGAGAGAAAAAAGTGCTCTGTCAATCACAATCGTCATGGGCGGCGCTAAGCTCCACATGGAGCCGCTGCAAAATAGTTGTGCGAGAGAAAACTCAGATTGGACAGATAGTCTAGCTAGCTGTCTGGATTTACCCTGCAGAGATCTGGGGAGCAGTTAACCATCCATCCATCCATCCATCTTCGTCCGCTTATCTGGTGTCGGGTCGCGGGGGGAGCAGCTCCAGCAGGGGACCCCAAACTTCCCTTTCTCGAGCAACATTAACCAGCTCCGACTGGGGATCGAGGATGTTCCCAGGCCAGGTTGGAGATATAATCCCTCCACCTAGTCCTGGGTCTTCCCCGAGGCCTCCTCCCAGCTGGACGTTCCTGAAACACCTCCCTAGGGAGGCGCCCAGGGGGCATCCTTACCAGATGTCCCAACCACCTCAACTGGCTCCTTTCGACGCGAAGGAGCAGCGGCTCTACTCCGAGCTCCTCACGGATGACTGAGCTTCTCACCCTATCTCTAAGGGAGACGCCAGCCACCCTCCTGAGGAAACCCATTTCGGCCGCTTGTACCCTGGATCTCGTTCTTTCGGTCATGACCCAGCCTTCATGACCATAGGTGAGGGTAGGAACGAAAACTGACCGGTAGATCGAGAGCTTTGCCTTCTGGCTCAGCTCTCTTTTCGTCACAACGGTGCAATAAATTGAATGTAATACTGCACCCGCTGCGCCGATTCTCCGACCAATCTCCCGCTCCATTGTCCCCTCACTCGCAAAATAAAAAACCAAGGAACTTGAACTCCTTCACTTGGGGTAAGGACTCAAGGTCTCCAAGAAGGCTGAATACTCCGAACTCTTGTTTGGTGCATATGCACAAACAACAGTCAGAGTTTTCCCCACCACAACCCGCAGGCGTAGGGAGGCGACCCTCTCGTCCACCGGGGTAAACTCCAACATAGCGGTGCTCAGCCGGGGGCTTGTGATTATCCCCACTCCCGCCCGTCGCCTCACACCCTGGGCAACTCCGGAGAAGAAAAGAGTCCAACCCCTATCCAGGAGTATGGTTCCAGAACCGAGACTGTGCGTAGAGGTAAGCCCCACCAGATCCAACCGGTAGCGCTCCACCTCCCACACAAGCTCCGGCTCCTTCCCCCACAGAGAGGTGACATTCCACGTCCCCAGAGCCAGCGTCTGCTGCCCGGGTCTGGTCCGTCGAGGCCCCTGACCTTTACTGCCACCCATGTGACAGCGCACCCGACCCCAGCGGTTTCTCCCACAGGTGGTGGGCCCATGGGCTGGAGAGATGGGAGCCACGTAGCTTTTTCGGGCTGTGCCTGGCCTGGCTCCGTGGCAAACCCGGCCACCAGGCGCTCGCCGACGAGCCCGCCATCTGGGCCTGGCTCCAGACGGGGGCCCCGGGCTTCCTCCGGGCAGGGTCACTCCATCTCTACCTCGTATATTCATTGGGGTTTTTGAACAATTCTTTGTCTGGCCCCTCACCTGAAACCACTTTGCCTTGGGAGACCCTACCAGGAGCACACAGCTCCAGACAACACAGCCCTCAGGTTCACAGAGACACACAAACCTCTCCACCACAATAAGGTGATGGTTAACGGAGAGGTGCAGTTAACCATAGTCCTCATAAATCCACCGGTGTTTAAAATTCCAACACAAAGAAAGCGGAAGGAAACGGATGAAAGTACATGCATCTGGCAGAATTTCCTGCGGCACCGGAGCAATCCCGGAAGTGCAACGTCAAGAATATAGACTAGGCTTCAAGTAATGCGTTTTGTGTTCGAACAGCAACGGACCAAACCAATCAGCGTCCGGTGGTAAATGAGGAGCTACTGCAGCTACGGATGTGGTTTAGATGTGTCTGTGACGTCCATGACTGTTTGTTCAAAACAACAATAGCAGACGTGATAGACAGATGGTTCATCCAATCACCTGCTAGGTATTTTGTTTAAAGTGCTTGCCCTTTTCCAAACAGTTTCCAATGATGGCTTCTCAGATTTTGCGTCAATCCTGAAAACAAATGTATTAATAAAATTCAAGTCTGTTCATAATATGAAGAAAGTTCTCTCATGTTCCCTCGCATGCTTCTCTAGGCGTGCTTTAAACAAACCAGGACTTCATCCATCTATCTCACCTCACTGTCGCTTCTGACATTTTCCCCATCTAAGCACCCACCTCCTCACAATTACCCATCATTGTGTTGTCATGTCATTGCCTCCACCATCCTATTATGTACAAGTGGAGGAGAGGGTTTGACAGTTTGTCAGGCCAGATAAGATAAGATGGCCATTTAGCAGGCGTTTGCTCCCCTATTGTCTGTCGAGATTTAATTATACTGTTAGCTCTCCACCCAAGAAAGACTTTGAAGTCACTATGTCAAGAGAGCAGAGAGACTAAATGTGATCTGCTTTACAGGCAAGTGTAAAGTGTTGGACATTCAGGGAGATTTAAGAAGGATTTTCATGCACTACAGCCTTGCCATTTTAATCTTGGAATTAATAACCACATATACATTCATTTTCTATACAAAGATATTATTATATTTAGTATTGTGCAGAATGGAAAGTGCCCCCTCATATTTAGACTTTGATTTAATATGAATCAACCAAATTACTAGAGCAGTTCTGTCTGTGCTGGTTGGAGAGGGAAACCACAGCTGCAGACTCTGAACGCAGCATTCCCATCAGGACAGTTCAGTCTGCAAAACGTGCAGTCATAGCCTGAGGCAAAAGAGGAGTGACCCTTGTAAAATGTGATGATACAATGTAGGCAGCAGGGTAGGGGTGTTGCGTAATGAGCAGGGAGACTACCCTTCAAACCAAGGACCTGAGTTCTGCTAGACATCCAGACCCACTAAAGAGTCCTTGAGCAAATCACTGAATCTCGACTGAACAGATAATTTCCTTGAGGAGATTAAAATTCATTATTATGGCTGGAGCATCATTTTTAATCAAGAGGAAACATGACGAGGATGATTACACTTACAAGGAGATTTTGATTTTCTGGGGATAAACACACTTATAATATTCCTGCCTGAAACTACCATGATAACTGTGAGGGCTGTGATTAAACTAAGTCAAATCTCAAATTGAGTTGTCTTCTCAGCTGAGATGAACTTTGTGTACTTTGGCTTTTTTTTATCAGTTTCCTGTTGTTGCCCTTTCCCTCCTTCCCTCTCTTTTCTTGTATCTATCATTTCATTAGACCCGATCTATTGTTTCATTTGCTCTTTCTGGCCCGCTCCTTTTTCTTTCCCTATCAGTTGTTTGCCAGACGGTGAGTCTGTAAAAGCTGTCTGATTTATAGCGGCGTAGAAAGCCATGCTGGACAGGAGGCTTCCCCTGGGTATTCAGTAAATGTGTGTATGTTTGTGAAAGGGAGGCAGATAGTCAAAGAGAGAGAGGTGGTCAATGTGTGTCGGCAAGTAAAGAGCTAAAGTTACTTCAACTTTCATTTATGACTAAAAACAACTACGTGTTTGTTTCTCCATTAGTTCTTTTCATCTGTTTGCCTTTAAGCCAGTCACAATGTGTTGCCTGTTGTCTTCCAAGCTGTTTTATTCACCATTTTGTGTTGCTGTGTGTTTACAGTACACGTTTTGGGTGATATCATTTAAAAAAAAAAAAAAAAAAAAAAAAAAACGAAGTTTGACCGAATTAGAGGTAACATGTAATTAATTAGAATGCAACCCACACAAATCTTACAGTGAATTGTAGACCTTGTTCATCTGCTGTGAGATCTCACTGAGTGACAAGCTAACGTTATGTCAAGGCCATCTATGGTGTCAAATTCAAAATGTTTTCTCATAAAGTCTCACTGTATTTGGTGTTGTGATTCAACACAGGTAGCTGGTTTTCTCCATTATCCGAAAAGATGCCTTGTTGCAACAGGCTCAGACCAGTCAGACAGACTGTGTTTTTTAAGAAGAATGCCCTTGGGAGTACTACAAGGCACAGCCTGCTGCAGTTATACTGGGAATTTTGAAATTGAACAGATCATTACAAATTGAATATTTCAGTTTAAAAAGTGACAGCCCTAACATGCAACTTCCCAGAACTTAAACACTTTTTTCAGAGCAAACTTGACAGAAACGTTAGGAGGAGAGAGAAGGAGAGACAGGCAGAAGCTAAGACAATCAGACAGATCATGCTCGAGTTCACACAAGAGGCTCTGCATTAATAACCTAGATGTATCTGTTTCTTCTTACACCTCTATTTATTTATGTCTTATTGTTTGTGTCTGTCTTGTGCACGTCTGTTTGTACAAGTGCATGTAAATGTATGTACACAAAGACAAACACAAAAGCTACAACACAAACACAAAAGCTACAACACAAATACATGTTTAAGCTTTTGTATTTTTGATTAAGCTTTTGTGTTTGTGTTGTGGCTTTTGTACTTGTGTTGAACCGTCTCGGCCACCGTACTATTCCCTCTCTCTTTCCAGCATTTTCTCACAGTAATATAAAGGAACCAAAAAGTGCTAGGTTGCTAAGGTAACCAGTCATTCTATCATTCCAGGATATATCACAAATGTGTTTAACAAGCCAGTTTGAGGTTGAAATCCATTGGGAAATGAAACCCAAGCCATTTTTGAGCGTTTTTTGCTCCTGTCACATTATTACTCACTGTGAGCTCATTTGTCACTCTATCTGCAAGTTTTGCATCTCAAATTAACAAGCACAACCATGGGCAGAAGTAAGAATAACTCCTAAATGTCTTTTGAGCAGTATAACAAAGTTATAATGGCATAAACATAAGTTAAGTTAAAACGTAAGTTATATTTATTTGCTAATTTATTAAAAAAAAATAGAAAAACAATTGAATCAGATAACCCATTTCCCTAAGGGAACACATATGCAATACAGGAAAAAAATCATTCACACAAAAAATTAGTTACATTTTTACAAAAGTAACACCAGTGGTGGAATGTAACTGCTTTAGTTACTAGTTTTTTTATTGAGTACTTTTACTTTTAATACTTAAACTACATTTTCCTGATGATACTTATATACTTTTAATGAGGTAACATTTTCACTGTAGGAATATGACGAACAATTTGTTTTTTTTCAGCTTCTTTCTAGGTGTTTTTTCTTTGGCAATCTTTTAAACAAAACATGCTTTTTCTAACCCGCCGGCGGGTTTTGGGGTTAAGGGAAATAATCGTTTTAAATGTGGATGTCTGTAGCAAACCCATACTGAATTGGAATATTTTCACAAATAATTTTTTCCTCGGTGTAGAGCTGTTTTTAAAGTCAGACTTTGACACCTGGGTTGATCCAACCCTTTCTCACTCCGAACTCGTAAAATACGGACAGTGGCTGTCCGTATTTCAGCGTGTTTGTATAACGTACCGGGGAGAGCAGCAGCTACACGGGGTTTGAAGATGACGTAACACTAAGAGAGACTATGGTAGCGAGTAGTATGTAAGGCTGACATTCCACATAGGGAAGTTGGTTGGGGTGGTGGATGGGTCAAACACAGGACTTTCACCCAGGAGACCGGGGTTCATGTCCTGCATGTGACGTTTCCTAAAGTCGCTTTCTTCTTTTCCTAAACCCAACCGTTCTGTTCTTCCCGCGTGTCATGGAAACGTAAGCCCACCCACGACCTTTTCCTTAACATAACTGCGTTAAAAGGGACGCCATAGTTCTGACCAAGCGCGTTTAGATAAAGTGCACTATATGATGCTAAAGGAGACTTTTCGCGTCAATAACAACGAGAAAGGCACCTGACCAAGCGTCCGTATTTTACGAGATGGAAGTGAGAATCTGTTGGTTGATCCTAGTATTTCACAGTTTAATGCATGTAGTGCTGCATATGTTAAAGGTTAACAGTTTGCTCGCCAGCTGTTCACCAACTGGCCCTCCGTATGGTCAGAAAGCTTCTGGCCCACCTATCTTGCATGGACAAACAAATGTCCCATTCCCATTCTTTTGCATTAATTGCTTCAGTGAATGACACTTTGGGTCCAACTTTTACCACAGCAGAATCATAAGCCTCTTTTACACTCAGATTCTTCAATACCACCATAAAGAGGATACGCCATTACATGGGTTTTGATTTTTTAAACTGAACCAAACAACGGTGGCATAATGGTGTCCCAGAGTGTGATTTTTGATAGCATGATGCCGGCATTCCGGAAGCAAAATAGGCATGACGTGTAACATAACAGGGTCTAGCATGTGTGCGCATGTGTAGTCCCACCATGCCGGCTGCCCCTTTTACACAGACGTCAATTTGGCAGAACAACTGTGTCCCCCAATTCTGTGTTCCTATACCTTTTACCAGAACACGCCTTACAGCATGGCAAGGTAGAGTAATAGTGATATATTCCCACCTTGAACAGGTTATGTAAAAGAGGATTTAGAGGAATGAGAGGACGAGAGAAATTAAAATGAACAATTTTCTAAAATGTGGGGTATTACATGGCTTTTAGTAACATTTGTTAGGCTTTATAAGATCTCCAGTAAGGGTTTGCAGTTCATCCTGTAAGAGCACAGGCAGACGCACACACAGACACACTATAGGAAAGTCTGGCCATGGTTAGGAGTTAATCAACCTGTTAATTGCCCCTCTGTGACAGGTTGATGTTTTTGTTTTTATCTCTCTCTCTCTCCTTCCTTCATCCCCTCTTCCTCTAAGATCCTGCTGTGGTAAAAATCGGACCCAATCAGTCATTCGCAGAAGCAATTAACTGCAATTGGCCGAGGCTGGATGGGAATTGTGCTCCATCACAGTGTGTGTGTGTGTGTGTATATAAAAGTGTGTGAGCTCTAGTGACTTTCTGTGACTCATTGTTTTCCACAACATTCATTCAGGAAAAGCTCAGTGTGGGCTCAGGTTTTTGTTGCTAAAGAGACCAACTGACTCTCAGGTCACAGAGTCTGAGGGTGGATTATTATCAACATACCTAAACAGCAGAATTGGTTGATTGCCCCAAACGACAAATATGAGCATTCTACTCAATGTCGTAATATGTCCCACGGTGGCCATTAAACATGTGACCACGATGGCTGTTTTAATCATGTGTCAGTTCTATTTAAGGAAATGGTCGCCCTTTAATCACTTAGTTAACGTTGTGAAACGGCACTACTTTAGGCAACACAAATACTTGGGCAAGTAAAAAATTAGGGATTGACTTAAAACGATTTGTGTAAAACTACTAAAATGAGGATGTAATGACGTCATGGACGTGCCCATGTGAAGGAATTATAGGTTCATTTAAAAAGTGGCCTGTTGACTTTTGGTTTTACACAGGACACAAACCCCGATCTCCTGAGTAAAAGTCCTGTGTTTGTTTGCCGTGCTTATACAAAGTATTTTGTCACCTCACTTCCTTGTTTGCTCTCGTGATAATTACTACGGCCATGTGAGGTCGCCAACTAACAATAAATGTAATTATGGGTTGTTATAAGCTGCTTGCACAATCACCCTATACGGTTGTTTTCTGGGTGAGACGGCCTGTTTTTAATTGTAAATAAAAAGGTGAAAAAAGGGCTATTATAAATCTCAGATTTGTTTTCCCAGAATATACCAAAGGGAAAAACACTAAATGTATTAGTTCAGGGGGTGCATGTGCATTTTCTCTGTCTCTAATTGTCTTCCAGCATAATCTCGACCACAACTCCAGAGGAAACCCTTATCGGTTGTACACTGTTGATGTAATTCCTTTGCAAAACTAATTAATTAATCTAAATGTATTAAAAGGCTGAGAGACGTTTGTGGGACTTATTGGGATAAAAAAAAAAGAAATTGAAAATATTAAATGAGATTTCCCTCCATTTTCTTGACATTTGATTTAATTTGAATGTAAACCATTATTGTTTAAGTGTTTTTAAAGGGCAGCTGGGTCTTATTAAATAAAACACACACACACACACACGTTTTCACCAACTGCTGATGTGAGATAAGCAAGTGTTAACAGATACAGTAAGTGGGAGTGTTGATTTTGAACATGGGCTGGCAGCAGAAACTTGTTATCGCCTGCCTGTTGTGTTCATGTTTTTACACCGATTGTAACGCCTGGTTTGTGCATTCTTTAGTTCCACTGTTCCAGTCTTTGGTTTGACTCGTAAGGTCTTGACGGACTCTGACAGCATGTCTCAATTTCCTTTTTGTTGCCTGTTGTTGTGTATAATCATATTGCCTGTGCATGGAGTGGACCTCAGGCTGTAGATAATGAAAGAGGATGCAATTTTTTTATGATGGCTACATAGAATACATTACAAAAAAAAAAAAAAAGATTTGGAAGATAGCCAGATACTATTTTAGACTGTTGAAAAGCACTTCTGGGAAGTGGATGGGATTTCTTTTGTGCTGAATCATGGTTTTGCACAAAAATGCCACAGTGCGTGTGCATATGAGTGTGTATGTGTTTTACTCATCTACTTTATTGTTACACCCTGCGTTATGTGTGTATGTGTGCGTCCTTTGCCCTTCATTGGGAATTCAGAGCCGCTCTATTTTTGTGTCTCACATTTCTCATCAATATTTTACTCTCTCTCCTCCTCTTCTCTCCTCTTTCTCTTACTCCCTCGCTCTTTCTTGGGCATCAGAATAAGGTTTTATCTATGCTCCACCACACACTATTGAAGGACTGGCTGGGATCGCTTTGGGACGATATGAGTTGCGTCTGGTGCTATAAAAAAACTGTCACTGCCAGATGGTTGCAAACAATCCTTTAGCTTCTTGTTTTTAACCTTTATTTACCCACAGTAGGTTGAGTCCAACACATGCTCACTCTGTTTTCAGCGATCCACAGTGGAGTTGTCCAGTACAACCTAACTCTTTGACACAGGGTCATTTAGCAAATCCACCGGAGCAGCGACGGTCAAGGGCAGGTCAGTCGATGATAGCTGTTGAATATAGTTTTGTCCAATTCCCACAGCGGGAATGTCTAATCATAATCCCCTGCTGAGTCTATTCCAGCTGCCCCATCAACACAAATGACACCCCACGGACAGAAGGAGACAGAGGGAGGGTTAAAAGAGCAGAGACTCCATGTAGCGCCACATAATAGCAGCGTAGCCCCCATTCTGATGAACCTTGGCAGGCGCTACAAATGTAGCTGAAGCTCCAAACGTTTAACCTTTGACCGGACAGATCTGCAGGTGGCACTCTATTAGTTTATTTCTCTGTTTGGGTCCATGTCAGTGCTTCCTTCAAGGGCAAGTCCAAGCTGTTAGATAGAGGCGAGGTCTGTATTTTAGAGGTCTTTAAATTCCCAATGGTTTCAATGGAAACTAATAAATAGAATCGGTGTGTTCAAAGTGTTCAAATCATACACAAGAAGTACATTTCAATAGAATGCTTGTGTTACCTGGAGTAGTAGATATACCGCGATATATATGAAGAGTACATTTTCCAATAATAATTAATGATGAACAAATATGTACCTTGGTTACAATGGAGCAGTTTGTTTAAGCAAATCCCTCTGGAAATCAACAACTGCTTTGGAACGCAAATAACATTGTTCATAATCGACCATTATGTTTGGTCGTGTTGGTAATATTGATGCAAGTGCACCTTTTCCTTCTGCTTACGCAATGTGATTGGCTGCTGCCTGATTGATTCAAAGTGTATCTGTTGTCAAGAAAATTACAGTTTATTCACTGCATTCCTTTTTTATTTAACATAGTTTTAAACATTTGGGCTTAGAGAGGATATTACGTCATTTCAAAAATCCATATTTCAGTTTAGTGAATTGATTTTGTGTATGATTATATATTGTGGTTACTGTAATAAATGCAGGAAGTTGGCCATCACATACACAGACCTTGGAAGCAACACTTTGTTGCTAAATCTTTGATAACCCTAAAACATTTTCAGCAATTTCTGCTTTATTAATTGCTGGCAGTTTGAATGTGAAAAACACACGTCATATTTTGAGCCCATTAGGAGAAACTGCGGCAAGCGCTGTTACCTGCAGTAGCCAGCTGATATCCAAGGGAGCAGAATCATGCTTGATAATTAACTATCAGGCCACTTTTTAATATTTGACTGTGCTCCACAGCTCCAGCTATGTGAGTGTGTTTATGTTTTTTATCCTTTTTGTGTATCAGAATAAAGGTGTGATTATAGAGGACATTAGCCTCTCTGCCTGCCTTTATTAGGCCACATATGAAGGGCTTTATTTCATCAGACCTGATAACCTCCCTAGGAGTCATTTCTTTTTGCAATTTTCTGCTCGGTTTCATGTTCCATTACCAGTAGATTATGCTTTTTTTCCTGTCTTGCACATACACTCATTTATGGATGAGCTCACGCACAAACACATTTGCAGCACTTACACAAACACACACCGCTGCACACACATATTGTGAATGCTTATGATCCCGTGCACTATTGTTATTGGACCACTGGTTGCTGAATGGTGAATGGGAGAGCCTGCCTAGAGGAGAGGACAGTAGTTAAACCAGCACTGAATTGCTTTCTTTACTATGAAAGTAAAATCAATTCCAAAACCCATTACCTGTATGGGTGATTTAAAGGCACTCTGTGAAAGGAAAGGTGAGTTTTTACTCCCTATTTAATCCTAAATTCTCTTTGTGTGTTTACTTATACATGCGTTTGCATTTTGTGCCTGTGGCGTGTGTGTAAGGAAAATTGGCAGGAACCTCGATAGAATATTATATATTTATATTGACTTTCAAGGTGCTGATTCTTTTAAAGAGGCACTCCACAGATTTGATATTTGAAAGACTTCTTAGTCATGATGAGGAGTGCTGCTGAGTGTGTGGAAACAGCTGTACTATGTTTTCTGTAGTTCTAGAGGAGCTTTGCCAAGCCAGAGAAAGTAACACTGATGATTTTTTTTAACATTTTAAAATCCTGTGGTTTGGGAGGACGTGGGACATAAAGACTTAAAGATGGAGGGTCTAATGCAAGATTATTTTTCGCCACACTTGCTGCATAGGTCAGCTGGTCAGTCGGTCAGTCGGTTCACATTGTTGCTCCAGACTGAAATATCTCAACAACTGTTGGATGGATTGCCATGAAACATTGTTCAGACATTCATGGTCCCCAGAGGATGTGTCCTAACAACTTTAGTGATCCTCTGCCTTCCTTTAGAGCCACCATGAGGTCGGCATTTTGGTTTCAAATAAAATGTCTCAACAACTATTAGATGGACTACCATGACATTTGATACCGCCATTAATATTCTACTGAGGATGAATTTGAATCATTTTGGTGACTCCTTAATTTTTCATTTGCATCATCATCCGGTCAAGTTTGGTTTGTCCGATAAATTCAATTTATGACCACACACATATAAAACTAATAACATTCCCATCAAACTAGGCTGTGTTTAGTGGCAAATTAGCAAATGTGAAACTAAGATAGTAACCATCATACCTTTGAAACATCAGCAACAGCATGTTTGAATTGTCAATGTGAGCATGTTAGCATGCCAACGTTAGCATTCAGCTCAAAAAACTGCTGTGCTGAAGTGCAGCCTCAAAGAATGGCATTGTTGTGACTCTTGCAGCATAGTTTTCAGTCAAACACACTTTGACACTTTGTTTAATCAATACAGTTGTCTTCACGGCTCGTGTTTTGCTTGCGCAATAAATAGTATCAAATCAATTTATTATGCCGTAATATTGCAATTGTGATTTATGGTTGCTTTGCTGGATTATGCAGAACAGTTGAAAATGTTCTGCATAATGACAGTAACTGTCATTGATTTTCATGAACCTAAGTATGAAAAAGTCTGAATACACATTACAGTCTTGTCTTTGTTCTGCCTTGGCAGGTAAAACATCAGCCTTCTTTTGTCTTCCTCAGTGTTGTGGCAGGGATCTTCAACAGGAGGTCTGGGGCCCCTAGGGGGTCCTCAGAGTCAGTCCAGGGGGACCTCCAAATTATTGTTAATTTTTGAAAGTTAAAAAAAAAAAATTACAAAGTCTTAACATGAATCCAACATATTATTAGCGAACATAAATCCCAACTGCTTACTGGCCTATAGGTAAGTTATTCACTAAGGGCCATCCACATACACAGTTTATTGTGCTACATTTATGTTTAACATGAAAACATGATTTATAAAATCATGCCAACAATTAGTAGGCTATTTTCATAGCTTAGTACTCTATGCAAAAAGTTATAATGACTTAAGGCCACCCTACACATTATTGTAGGCCCAGTTTATTATGCAACTTAATTTTATACAATATATGTAGTAGGGGGTCCATGCTCTAGCGCTCTTTCAGCTCTTTTTTTCAGTCTCTCTTTCAGGGTCCTTGGCTTACAAAACGTTGAAGACCCCTGCTGTGTTAAGTGGGATCTGACTTCAGGTGTAATCCACTTTTCCATGACAGTGTTTACAAGCAGGTTTAATCATCATGCGCCTGTTTGTTGTTATGAAATCCAGAATAACTCTTGACCGTGGATGTGTGTGGATGTGGACAGGTGACACTCAAAGTTGAATCTCCTCCGGTGCATCATCCTTCCAGTTCCACTTTGTCTGTGTCCCCGTGTTCCCTGTGTGTCTGCTCATAAATAAGAGCAGTGAATGTGTTGATTCAGCCTGCACTTTCAGCATTATTTTCTTCGGTTTACAGCAAACCAACTGAAAAATTTAGTTTATTAACTCATTTTGGCAATATAAAAATCAGCAAATAACAAATTGCAGTTTGTTGCTAAGTCTATACCCCCCTCCCATACAGTGCTTATGCTGTATATTTTCATTTCTAACAGTGTGGGTGTGTTTTTCCTGCATGGCCTGCCAAACTCTGAAGTGTTGATTCTAAGAAATGCATATGTTAAAAACAGAGCATATTATTAGGAGGCATGCAGACAGACAAGAGGATACAGAGCCAAAGAGAGAGAAGAGCCTATCCTTCTAGTCCATTAAGTCTGGTGTGATGGTGGACGAGAATATAAACTCTGCATGGTTCACTGAGAGGTGAGTGTGAGAGACTGAAGAGTACAGGAGGAGACAAGAAGTGATAGACAGCATTGAAATGAGTGTGAAGGAATCAAAGGTCGAGAAAAAATACCAGAAAGGGCAGCAATTTGTCAGCGTTTTACTGTATATGATGTGTTTTTTTTGGCCGGCTTTTGTGTCATTGGTGGAAATATGAGGGAAGTGTCGTCGGAAACAGTAACCACTTTAAGACTTGATGTGTGAATGCGTGTGTGTGTATTTGAGTCTTTTGGCATGTGTACCATTATTAATTTTATGTTAAAGTAGCACTCATTAACTCCTCAGGAAATTGGTGGTGTGTGTGTGTGTTTGGAGGCTGCTCTACACTGAGGATTTTCATTTGGCTCAGTTAAACAACATCAACACTAATTGATGAGTGTCAGCGGTGTTATTGACAAGCAATATATGACTCATTCTCGACCTGCTCATCCGTAAACGTATCGCTGCTCACTGATGAGCATGATCGGCTTTATTAGTGTTTATTAAAGGTGTTTATTTCATCCTTGACTTTTTTTATTTATTATTTACAGTGGAGGAAATGTCTTTAAACTTCCCCTTGAAAAAAGCACAGAACTGTTACTCTCTGGTGGAGTTTAGAGGGGCGCCTCTTGCTTGTTTGTTTGATCAAATTCATGACCAAAATGTATGGTCAATTTAACCATGTTTAACCAGTGTTATGATGAGTAACCGATCAGGGTGTTTTAAATACAGATTGTGACGGATTCTGCACTATGGAAATATTACAATTCACTTTCCAGTTGCGGTCACTAACTCACACACTCACTCATACTTAGCTCTTTTTCTAGGAAGAGATGTGTTTCCTTTGTGTACACAAGTTTTTAAATATTTTTACTTTAACTTTATTTCATTTTATTTTAGTTAAAGGTCCATTATCAAAATCTGTGTTGCCCGTTCACAAACTTGTCCTTTTTCATGAATATTGACCACCACCATCAATTCCAAGTATTCCTATTGGCTTGAAATTTTACATTTGCATTCGCATGAACTGGGGTAGACGCTCCATATTCATGCGCCATCTTGAAATACGTTAGCCGGTAAGGAACATACAGGACATACTGCTCCGCCTTTTGCATTTTTGCTGTCACATGATAAACTCACAGGTGCTGCTAATTGGTATTGTCGCTTCCCGGCCCCGGCAAGTTTGAAGAAGGAAACATGGAGGACCACACGTATTCAAAATCAAAATTTCAGGAACAGGAGTCTTCTTCTTCGCCCAGAAAAAGAAAAAGGATATTGAAAAGAGCAAGAGACCAGCTTTTTGAAGCGTGAAGGCTACCGTAGCTGTAATATGTACTTTGAACAGCGTGGTGCGAGAGAGTTGATTGCGATATATGATCTCAATGCTAGATGGGAGAAATTCCCACACATTGGACCTTTAATGTGTTGGATGTCATTTTGTTCCACTACTCCAGCTTTGTTTTACAGTATCACCACTGTATCTATGTATATGGCACGGTGATAAAGTGACAATTTACACGATTTTGTTGAAGATATAAAAGTTATATAACTTATGGTATATAAAAGTAAAAATTATTATCATCAATATTGGCATGATTTTACATGTTTTGCTTGTATGTGGCTACGCTAATGTTTAGCTGACATGTTAAATCTGCATGCCAGCAAGACATTTGGTGCAAGGATGACCAACACTGGATGTTTTAGGTATCGCCCTAGACACCTGATCTTAATGATCTGCTCATTATCGAGCAGCTGAAGCTTGATAACAAGCACATCATTAGAATCAGGTGTGTTAGGGTAGGAGGATACCTAAATCATGCAGCTCTCCAGGAGCAGGGTTGGAGACCACTGGCATTGTTCTTTTACAGAAATCTTTTTGTAAATCCATTACAGAGAAAGTAAATAAATATTGAGCTCTACAGTCTATGGTCAAAATGGTCATATTGAGATATTATATCTTATTGCCCAGCCCTAACCCACAAATGTTGCTGTATTGAGTTGGGAATGAGCCATGGTCATAAATATGTGAGCACACGCTGCAGGCCTGAGCAAGCTTCATGCTTACTCACCAACCTCTCACCTATTAAATAGCCTCAGCAGGCCACACACTGACCATCAAATGACCACATGCTTGTTTTCCAGCTGCACTTAAGTTCTTATCCAGAAAGAGAGAGAGAGAGAGAGAGAGAGAGAGAGAGAGAGAGAGAGTGAGGGAGAGAAAGAGAGAGAGATATAAATAGATTCCCAACATTCTTACATTAACTGAAAAAGAAAAGAAAAAAATATCAAGGCTCAACCCTCAGTTCAAACTCTCCATATGAAAATGATTTCACTGAGGGCATTATTTAACAGTGTGCAGTTGTAAAAGATGCGAGAGAAATTTCTGGGTGCAAAGAGTAACGTTATGAAATGGTAAAATATAAAACCTTTACTGGGGAAAACACCCGGGAGTATAACATGACAAAATGTTAGGAGAATGACATTTAGCGGCGGGTTATTCAGAGCAGGGCAGCCAGGAAGGTTGTGAAATGCTCATAATGACATTTACAGTAACCTTTTCCTGTGACTTTTTAAAAAGGGTTAAAACCACAGAGACGGAAAGATAGGTCCTTCCCATTAATCAACCTGCGATTGCGCTGGGCCACCTAAGGGGAATTTCTTTTCTCACTCATTATAAAGTGAGGAGAAGGATGGGGGGCCACACACATAAAACAGTCAGTCAATCAATACTTGTCAACCCAGGGTTAAACCCTCTAGACCTGCCGGAGTGTCTTTGAGCCGGACACTGAATCCTTGCTATTTCTGACCTCCACAGGGGCGCTAAAGCAACTCATCATGATTATTAATTAATTCAAACCACTTTCTCATGTTAAGAATGTTTTCATGAAAGATTCAGCTTGCGTGAATGTTTTATCATTGCTAAATTGCTGATAATTATGTACAAATGTGCTTTGGAAACTATGTAAAATAAGCTGTTTAATGGATGATATAAGAGAAAGGGGGCTACTTTGAAAAACACTGATTATGAAAAGGCCCAAGAGCAAATTTGATGAGACATTTCCAAAATGTTCATTAATTGAGACCTGTCAAGGGATGGGAAATGACTTCTGCGGTCAACATTTTTCATTTCAATTTGTCCAAATTAAATTTCACCGTACAAATGCCATGCTCAAAATATCAGACTCCCATGATGGCTGATTCTTTCTTCCGTTCCAAAAGCAATCAAATATCTTCATCTTCAGTGCTTAAAGTATACATAAAGTTAATGTTTGTAATGCCGCGCAGTACAACCAAATGAATGAAACGTACTGCAACATTTTTAAGAGCTTGTTGACAATATGCTGCTGACATTTAGCAGTCAGTTAACTCTTGCCAAAGGTGGGGAGGCTCTGAGGGCCGAGCGGTGCAGCTGTGGCAAAGCACATCCTGAGGCCATGCAGTCCCTAAACTCAGTGAAGCCCAGTCAAATGTTGGAGCACCTGCCCTCAGAATAGAAAATATATGGGCTGTAGAAAAATGGTACGGTTGGGGTTTTATCACCTAAAAGTGTGTGTTTTTTGCCACTGACCTTTTAGATTGTACCAAAACACATAACATTTTCTATGATAATGATATTGACTTCATAAAGCTGTTGTCTGAAGAGCAGTTGCAGCAGAGCAGCACTTTTTACATTTGATACTTTTGAAGTGCATTTTGTGGTTAATGAATGCTTGACCTTTACTTGTAATGGAGTATTTGTATTTTTAAAATGTGGTATTTAGGCTCTGAATACTCTTGCAATATATGAAGTATATCCAAACAATAACGTTTGCTAAAGTACAGCACTTAAACCACAGTGGCCAGGTGCAGACAAACAATGTTGAACAGAGGTACTGTATTTGCATGGCAGTTAGTCCACCTGTTAAGCTGGGTGGAAACAAAACACACACACACACACACACACACACACACACACACACACACACACACACACACACACACACACACACACACACACACACACACACACACACACACTGTCATTACTTATTAGTCATACTTTTTGTCTGTCATTTGTACTTACTTTATTTACAACCTTTTGGCATGATAGACCTTCATAATGTCCAGCAGGCTGAATCTTACATTCATCTTACCTGATGAAAGTTGACTCACTGAAATGTTGTAACTACACAAAGTAAATACAAGCTTTTGGTACCTCACTCAAGGCTGGTGATTTTCTATATATCTATTGTTTTTTTTTGTCCGTCTCTCAATACCTTTCCTAGCTGTTCTGTTGCTCTCAGCCCCAAGACCATTAGTTCCTACCAAAGTTGTAAATCTTTAAAAACAGGTAACAAATATAAACTGTCATTAAAAAAAAGTAGTTTCTAGTTTAGAAGTCAATAGTGCATTTGTCAGGGACTCAGCTGCAGGATTGGTGCGCAGCAGGACTGTGTACAGTATGTGGTATTGAGTCAAAATAAACTACAGTGCCCATGTTCATCATAATAAAGTAACATTTCAGCCAGTGCAATGATGTGGCTCAATTATATGTTTTTAATTAGTTTTTGTTCAACAAATGGAGGTGTATAACTATATCCGACTTTGGCTGTACAGGCAATACTTGTTAGTAGGATCATTGTAGGCTTTGGTCTTTTCCTGGGATGTCTTGATAATAAGAAAAATATAGAATATCACTAGACTTATCTTTTAAAACTTAATGTTGTGCAAGAACTTTGTAGAAGTTATTTCACTGATAAAATATTGATGACTGATGAGGATGCTGCATAGAGGTTATGGCCCAGATTCCAGCTTAAACAATCACCGTCCAAGCACCTGTCCAAGGGAGTCTTCATGTCTATACCAACCTAATACAAGTTTAATCAGTCTTGCACAAAGATAATGCTTTGAAGGCATCGATAAGCCAGTTGGCCATGTAATTGAAATCACAAATGTGTTGCACCGTGTAATCTGTTTTAAATGTCAGTATGTGGGTGCTGGTTCAAAAATAGAAATACTACATGTGATGTATGCACACATTTTTACAACAGATGTTTAGCGGAAACCACTGTTAGCAATGTTTTAACAGCATGTTACCCATTTACCATTGCCTCAGTTACATCTCCAGGTGTGCAGTCATTGTTGCTGAATAAAGCAGCCATTCTAAAGAACGGTGGAAGACAAGTCTACTGGGAGTCCAGGCCAGTGTCTAGATTAGAGGGAGATCCTCTTAAAGGCATTGCACAGACAGGATATTCTGTCTTGTTCCCTCCTCCCATGAACATCTCCTCTGAGACCACTGATTTAGCTGGCAGCAGGCTAGCTGGGATCTGCTTTGTCCAGATGTGCACACAGAGACACACACACACACACACACACACACACACACACACACACACACACACACGCACACAATCACCCACCTGGGGCAACCTCAATTTAACATGGATCCTTTTTAGAAATGTACCGAACAGACAGAACAGTCATCAGCGGGTACAACAGAAGAAAGCAGGGAAATAAACAATGGTAAAATGGTGTTTATGTAAATCCATCCGGAATAGATGTTCGTTAGCAAGAATGACATGTTTGGATCATTCAAATGCATTTAGATTCTGACTAAAACACGTATTTAAAATCTGAAACATCTGCTTGAATACTTCTACAAAAACAGAATTTTACGTCAATGTGGCTTAGCTGTGCAGGCACTTAAATGAATGGAAATGGAAAATGGTGATTTTTGGCTTTAGTGAAACAATACGAAACAAAGGTGAGGAGAGTAAAGCAATACAGAGCAAGACTGGAGAAATACCAAACCAACCGAAGCTATAGAGAATTAGAGGAAATGGAGTTAACAAGAGAAGAAAATGTGTCAATATATTCACAGCCGATAAAAGAAAGTATTTGGGTCAATAGCTGGAGAAAATCTTCTCAAGGCACATTTACAAGATTCACTGGCTTATTAGTCTGTATTTTGACATGAAACATATCTGAGGGGTGAGATTGCAACATCTGCACACTGAAACTTAGACACACGCACATGCAGAATGGGGAGAAGACCTGGGTCTGATTAAGCTTGAGTCAGTACAACAAACATCACACACACACACACACACACATGCTGGTTTTCCTGCATAGTCTCTCTCTGTCTCTCTCTCTCTCTCTCTCTCTGTCTCTTTCTCTCTCTCTCTCTCTCTCTCTCTCTCTCTCTCTCTCACACACACACACACACACACACAAACACTTATAAACTCTTTGTCTGCCATTCCAGCTGCAGCTTGGTTATTTATGACCACATTGAGGCTAGAATCAAGATTACCTAGAGGTGAGGTTTCAAGCTCTATAGTGGCAATATTATATTTTGAAAACCTCTTAAGCTCATGTATACAATATGTAGCAGGCTGCCTGGCAGAACAAAGACACATTACGGCACAACCTTTCCATAAAGCCACTCTCTGGTCCTTTCAGACTCAATTAAGCAAACGTAAGGAGACGAGAAGTTAGACCAAGGTGATTGATCCGACCTTCACTGATACTACGGCTGATCACAAGAGAAAGGGAAGGCACTGTCTGCTCTCAGAGCAGAGGAGTCAAAACATCCATCCAGACATTAAGCCACTGCAGACTAATACAACACAGGTGCCATAACAAACACAATGTGTTTTGTCATGATAAGCAATATATGGAGGACATCTTGTCCACAATGCAGTTGTGAAATATATATTGAGTAAGAAGCCAACATGTGTAGTGTAGTAATGCTATTGAAAAGAAGAAAAGACACATCATTTGGAGATAAACATTTCTGTGAATGTCTAAATACCAGCAGGATAAAACCCACACATGGAAAAAATACCCTGTGGCCAAATATTGTATGTTCCCATTGATGCTATACAGCAGCCTATATACTGTAGCTCCCATATTCCGTATGGATTTTTAATAAACGCCTTTATGGGTTTGATGCAGATGACCATTTTACTGCCTCCAAATACTGTGGAGATATATGAAGCCCATTTGGCTTGAGGCAGGTCAGGAGGCACTAGAGCATAAATACTTTATATTTCCCTCTGTGTGCATGTGTGAGTGAGAGAGAGAGTGAGAGATCATGTGTTTCTGTGCAAGTAATTATGTGTGACCAAACAAACACCTGCCAGACCAAGTGCTTATTTTCATATTTCAACCTCCATTTATTTGAACCAAAAAAGAGATCAGGGTTAAATCCACTAAACTTAAATACAAAAATAAGGGACTCAAATTGAAATCAATATATGAATACAATTTACACACACACCCAGTGCTGTGGAGCAGTATGACAGCATTGTGAAAATGACAATACTCTTGTTATGGCAAAATGGGAGCTTGAACAAGCCAAATGTTTTGTTTAGGCAACTGCGTATCCATCTGGGCCTGTCAGAGGTCTATGAATTAGTGGATCTGTGTTATGGTCAGTCCCGGTCTTAAAGCTAACAGTAAAAAAATAGAAGGGAGACTTTTCTAGAGCCATCCCAGATCCTATCTTTCACCCCCCATCTCTCACCGTCTGGTCTGCCGCAGCAGGCGCCCTAAGCCGAGAGGGGGCCATTTCCATTATCCCGAGAAAATTAAACAGAAAACCAAACCGAGCCGTGTGCGCTATGTGCGGTCTTTAAAGGTGATTTTCGCTATTCGGGGTAATGGGTTGAGCAGAAATCGTGTGTCTCACTCAGCACGAATTCTAATCTGAAGGGGCGTTGTCTGTTTATATGGCATCTCGCTCTCTCTCTCTCTCTCTCTCTCTCTCTCTCTCTCTCTCTCTCTCTCTCTCTCTTTAGTATTTTCAATACTCTGCAATTTGATGGAAATTCCACAGAGCGCCTGTGGTCCAGACGCAGCCCGGGGTCCATCCGTAACAAGCAGAAAGTCCAAAACCAACCGGTCCTGCGTCCTGTGTGTGCGTCTGTGTGCTTGTGTGCGTGTGTGCGAGTACGTTTGCTTGTGCGCAAAACTGTGCGTCCGTGCGCAGCGGGAGCGGGGGAGAGATAGAGGGAGAGGATTTCAAACGGAATCCCTGATCACTCCTTGCCCCCGTTAACCAAAGACAGCTCTTTGAGAATTCCACTGGCGTCC
Organism: Perca flavescens; assembly: GCF_004354835.1. NCBI lineage: Eukaryota > Metazoa > Chordata > Actinopteri > Perciformes > Percidae > Perca > Perca flavescens. The sequence continues at coordinate 15,921,057 of NC_041348.1, forward strand.
ACTCGCCTCCTCTCCCGGATCATGTCCTCCAGACTGCGAAAGACCAGAGTGTGCACCCCGCTGCCGGACAGGTGCACTTTGAGGAAATACTGCTGCTCCGCCGAGTGCACCTCTCCCCCTGCTTTGAACTCCCGTTTCCCAAAGCGGCACCACGCTGCGAAACTTTCCGAGTTGGTCCAGCATATCTCCTCGCTGCTCAGGCCCAGGTGTCCCACTGCGTTCTGCATCACTAGGTCAGGAGGAAGCGGTCGGTACCGGTACCGATTGTTGACTACCCTCCCGTGGCGACCGTTGCTGATCTCAAGCAGGCTGTCCTTGCGGATCTCGCCCTTGTGCAGATGAATGACCTGGTCGTCCTGCTCATAGATGGCCCAGTGGGGGGCTTGCGCGGTGGCCACCAGTTCCAGCAGGTCCCCCGGTTTGCACATAGTCAGCAAAGTTTTGGCCGAGTATACATTTAAGTCCTCGTTCTCCCGCAGCTTGGAGAAGATGCATTCCTGGGAGCAGAAGGCTGAGTACTCCACCTCGCTGACCGAGAAGGGTCCCTCCTCGGCCGGGCTGTGGTCCTTGGTGAAGCCGCAGTCGGACGGAGTGCGGTCGTCCACCTCCTCCTCTTCGTCAGAGAAGAAGTAAGCGACGCCGACCCGAAGCTCGTCCTTCTCCAGCCCGGACGGATCCCCCGTGGGCAGCTCGCTGTAGTTGAGGTGGGTGATCCGATCCAGTTGATTTCCCATCAATGACCTGGCAAGGCAGAGGCATGGACTGCAGTGTCTGAGAGGGCGAGAAAGATGCAGAGAGTGATGTAGAGAGGGGTGTCAATAGCGTAAATTATAGCTTTCACAGAACAAGACATATTATGCACAAACGCTTGGCTGCATTTTGATCCCTTTTGCTCAATAGGTAAGAGAATAGGCTAAGAAAGCACTCAACACTTCTCAGCAGTCACCTCTATACAGGGACAAGATCTCTCTCGTGTTATTGAGCCAAAAGAGTACACTAACACGATCAATGATCCACTGCCCCTTGCTCCCTTCACACCCATTAGTCAATCATTAATTCCAGTGGAATGTAAACGAGCCTGCGGTGTCCATGCAGAAGAAACGAGGAAAGGAAAAATGGAGAGACAAATAATCTGAGCCCTGCTGCTGCTAAAGGGTGAGGAAAGAGAAAGCAGTGAGTCCTGTGGCTTTACGCACGGCGCAAAATGAGGAGAAACTGGAGAAAAAGAAGATACCTGTGCGCTCCCCGGGCAGATGGTTAAATATCCTTATGGTCCATTAGTACAGAGGGCTGCATGGTCCCCTGCTCTCATTCTCTCTTCTTCTTCTTCTTCTTCTTCTTCTTCTTCTTCTTCCCTCTTTCTTCTTTCTTCTCACACTTGTCTCTCACTCTTCGCACCGCGCACCAGGCGCTCCGGCTGTCGTGCGTGCTAGTACTTCACTTCTTTCAGCACCAGCTCCATTTAAGTACCAAGGATAGCTCCGCCTTAACCGGCTCGCTCCGCCTTCAGTGGGTCTTACTGGAGCGCAGTCACGGGCTCATTACCGCCAAGCCAATGGGAACAGAGGAGGAGCATGCCAGTCAATCAGAGGATCCAATCCGCTGCGCCCAGGGCGGCTGGCGGCGATAGGCGACCGTTACCGTGGCATGGTTTTTTGTTGTCAGAGAGCTGTGGAATTCTCCACATGATCAGCGGAGTCCGTGCAGGCAAGTTTTCAAGGCAACAGTCAGCAGTGATAACAGCCTGCATTTCTCAAGACGGGCATATGAGAGAGCCTCGAGTTTTTATTGCGCTCTAAAGTGCAATAAACATTTCTCCTATCTCAAAAAATGCTCCAAAAGTGCACCCTTAATGCATGCGCACTGTTGCTGTAGGGCATAAATGTGTTCCCACTTTCCTGAATACGAGAGTAGGCTCCCTCGTACAGTTCCCATGTGTAACTCCTTTATTTCCACATGTTTCACTAGCTTCACTACTGCATCGCTTGTTCTCTAATCCGTCTGTCCGTGTGTGTGTGTGTGTGTGTGTGTGTGTGTGTGTGTGTGTGTGTGTGTGTGTGTGTGTGGTATAGACTATAAAGGGAGAGGCTTGAGGCAGGTGTGTGTTAGTGTGCAAAGTAGGAACAAAACAAAGAAGTCGGCCGGAAGATTAATACAATTAATACTCAGTAATTTTTTACTTTGCATTGATGTCTTGGAACAATATATGACTGAAATTAAAATGCATATCAAATTTCAGCCTCACTTTTGCATGCATAATACATTGAATATTTGCATTTTGTGCTTGCAAGATAAACCTGAGTAAAGTTATGTCATCCGCACTCTGCTGTCACGTCTGTCTTTTCATCACTGCCCAGAGCAGATAGCCATCTCCCCATTTGTGTCAGACCCATCTCTATGTAGTGAATATTCTGTCTACCTCCACATCGGAATCTGTTCATTTTTTTTTTTTTTTTTTTTTTTTCTGGCAGCATCCAGAGAGCTCCTCAGAGTATCTCTCTTTTTCCTCTCCCAGATGGTTGGAGATAGCAGCTCTCCAGTTGCCGACATAGAACGGCTCCTGTTCTTTGTTTCCACTGGTGACCGGCAGAGCGGATGGTGGCTTTTTTCAGTAGGTGAGATATGATCGTGCAGATTTACACACACATATTTACACACACATATTTACACACACACACACACACACACACACACACACACACACACACACACACACACACACACACACACACACGACAAACAGTCATCCATGCGGCCATGCGTTTGTCCCTCTATGTATTTACACCTCATTGTGACGGCAGGAGTATGTGTATCTGGTTGATCGTCTTTTAGTTTATGTACAGTGCTGTAAGAGTGGTAACACACACGCACGCACACGCACGCACGCACACACACACACACACACACACACACACACACACACACACACACACACACACACACACACACACACACAAGGTGTCATGAGACTGTCAGCAATGGCTTTGGCTGCAGCTCCTGCGGGCATGTGGTCCTGCCACCTATAATCTACAATGAGCTGGAAATGAGTTTCCTTTGTAGACGCTGCCTTTCCTGGACACACACATATACTGTATTTGCTCTCTCCCTTTCTTTCTCTCTCTCCCTACACACACACACCTAATCATATATGCAGCTGGTGTAATAATAAGGCAGAGTGCAGACAGTACTGGAATAACTACTGAGACAGGGTGATATTTCACAACCCCAATAATTGGATACGTCTCTATTCCCTAATTACTAACTAAATCATATACGCTGCAGCGCCATACCATGCAGATGAAACAGACTAAACACACACACACACACACACACACACACACACACACACACACACACACACACACACACACACACACACACACACACACACACACACACACACACACACACACACACACACACAAACACACACACACACAGCTGTCCGCAAATTTATACATTCAAACATCAATGTGTCTGTCTGTGTCACTTACTCACATGCAAACATGCACAAATGTCATCCATGTAAACTCTATTTTTCTCCCTGTCTCTTGTACAAGCTAACATTGTATACAACACCATAATGTGTGTTGTACTGCATGCAGTCACACTCAGTTGCTGACCATACGTTTATGGACAGTTACACTGAGAACGCTTTGTTTATCTACACACATTATAAAGAGTGTGTCTTTTGAGAAGAAACAGCACCACATGAAGTCATGAACCCTTGATGCACAAGATGGGTATGTTTTTGTGTTTGAGCTGATGTCAGCACACAGAAAAGGACAATATGTCATGTCAACATTTTAAAGACCTGTACCACCTGTATATGACTTTTTGTGCTGGTGTTTCCGCATTCTATTCTCTAAATCACCAAAATCATTAAAAGACTCATTTTTTCTGGTGTGTATAAAAACCAAGATAGCAGAAAATACAATGTAAGCTTTTTTGTGATACTTTATTGATCCCTGTGGGGAAAATAATCTTTTTGCTTCAGCGTTTCCAGGGAGGTCAGAGAGCAGGGTCAGCTACAGAGCAGTGTCAGGTAAAAAAAACAAAAAGAAAATTATTGTCAATGGTGTAAAGCACAAACCTGAGTAAATTTCCCATTGTAAGACTGATATTTGGTGAGTTTGAGTCCAATGGTGTGGTTTACATGGTGGTGGAGCAGTGAGGTGATGCACCTTCAGTCATAACCCATCAAGTCTCGTGCGGTGTATTCTTTCTCTTTACAAGCAGTGCACTCTGTCTTTTTCGTTTTGACATTTTCGTGACGGAGTGAAAAGCCTATATAAGAGGAGATCCACCACAAAATCTTCTCCCAGGAGGAAACTGAATATTATTTCTTGGGATTGAATATATGGCACCTTAAATTAAATTAGTCTGCTTGAATACTATGTTTTAATGGTTGCAGGAGAGCTATTGCCCAGTGTAAGAAACAGTTATGTGATATATTAAGTGAAAAGCCAAACAGAACAGGAAGCAGAAAAGCCAAGCCCCATATATATAAAGGTTGCAGAGGCATCAACAATTATTCTACAATTACCACCTCTGTCTGTGTGTCATGGTACATAATAGCAGTTGTATGTAAATGCTGGATGACAAATATTCACACCACATGTGTATAACGTTGGAACAAATGTTCTTTATTTTTACCCAATGGATATATATTAGAATTAAACTTGCCACCATACAGCAGAATGCCATATTTTGGTTGCCATAGGTTTCAGTTGTAATGGGGGAAATTAAATATTTTAATGAAAGAAGGGATGATAATTCATTTTTAAATTAACACATCTGCAAAACAAAATATTGAATTGTTGTTTTGGGGCGTGGATGTTATATGAAAAGAATCAGATGCCATTTGTGTAAAAGCAATTATACCCCCCAGCATGTCTTTTGTTTGTGACTGTCATTAGGTGCTTAGGTGATGCAGATGGTAGCCATCAACATCACCATCATATCTATAATCACAGTGAAGACTGCTTTGGGGTGTTATTTCTTGAACTGAACATGGTCTTTATCGTAGTGGGAATGGTGAGCAATGACGTTCAGTGTGTTTGCTTGGTTAAACCGTATAATAAGCAATTATATTGTAAAAATCTGTGCTGGCACAATTCAAAAGAATGAAAATTACATTTTTAAAGATGTTTATTTAACCACAATGCGGAAATCTTGCTGACAAAAATGTGTTTTCCCCTCTTTTTCAGCAACACCTTGCTCCATACACACATTCACACCTGGTTAAGTGCCTTGTTCAAGGACTCCTCCGCAGGGTGGATGCTTTATCACCACGGGGACTTAATCCTGGGCCCATGACTGTCATTAAAAGTAATAGGACTTGGCTCTGGGATGGTTTTAAAAATATAAAATCTTCATGGATTAAAAATGTATAATATTAAGAGTAATAAATGACCTTGTTTGCAGGAGCGTCCAGTCAAAGGTTTACCTCACATCTCTTTTATAATGGTGATCAATGCTTTTTGGTCTACAGGGGCAGTACCGCGACTGGCCATTGGAACAAATTAGCAGCAAGGCTGAGTGGCATCACTCTCTCTGTCAACACCCTTCATTTGGATTTTTATAAGATATAAACATGGGCACAAAGTACAGCATAAATAACCAGAGACATGGCAATAATCCTAGTGGAAATCAATTAGGATATCCCACCATATTAATTGTGCCATAAATTAAGTTTGCCATCATGTCAGAGCGTTATCTGTTTTTTCAGACAAGAGGATAGAGACATCTAGAGATGGTAGATGCTGCTAAAAGTGATAACAGCAAGGGTTTGGTTCTTGTTTGGAAAGTGCATAGAGAAGCCATACTTGCCTAAATTTGCCGTTTTGAAACCGCATACCTTTAATAGACATGTTTGGTAATCTACTCTAAACAGAATAGTCTTTTAATGGCTTAAAGACCCTGGTTCAAATCCAGGCAGTCACATATGGCATCAAGCTGTCCCTAGACATCGTGCAATTCAACAGGGGAAGTAATCGGCATAATTTGCTCACAAAACACTGCTTTTGCCAGTATAAAGGATTGAATTGGCAAATGTCTTTCTGTGTAACACCAGTTCCAAAAGTCTCCCTTCAGTTTCTCCATAATACAACTGGTCTTCCTATTGTGATATGTAACAACTCGTACTGTTTGTCTTTGCGCAGAAATGTCTACGTCTGTGACGTAATTGTAATTTATTGCCGATTAGTTTGAATTTGAAGTTTAGACGTCTGTTCAGATTATATTTGGTTTTACAGTGTTTTATTTAGACTTTGATATAATTTAAAGCTAAGCAAATTCTTCTATCTCTTCAATAAATGAAGTATTGCAACATTTTAGATCTGTTTACCAACCAACAGACATGTTTTTCAAATGATATTATTAGAAAACATCACCCGAATCTTTTTTTGTCAAACACTATACTGCCATTTTTTGTGTGTGTGTGTGTGTGTGTGTGTATGTATGGACATGTTTTGTATGTGTGTGTGTGTGTGTGTGTGTGTGTGTGTGTGTGTGTGTGTGTGTGTGTGTGTGTGTGTCATATGTTTTATTCCATCTCCATCTGTCTCCCAATGAAAAGCAGGTATTCGGCTGGGTCTTATCAGCTCTGCTCAGACTGTGGACTGTGACTCATTCAGGCCCTCACCTGACACATCTGAAGCCCATCGATGTGGCCCTGAATGTTAACTTCTGCAGATTCAACTCCAACTTATTTCTGCTACAGTTGCTCTGAATAGACTTGTACCTTTCACAGACCTGTGTGTGAGTGTGTGTGTGCAGAAAAAGGCCGACATGCTGAATTATATCTTTCTGTACTGAACTGACAGAACAGAATTCTAGCTCACTGTGATCCCACGTAGTTGACCAAATCATAGTGTCGAATATGCTGAGTTGACAGAAGGTTGTAGCTCAATGAACAGTGCAGTGGCATCAATCTGTTGATATTCTGCTTACCAAACATGGTAACTGCTGTAAATATAACCTTTCATCTTTAATGTGTTATGCTCACTCTTTTAACTACTTAAATGTCTTTAATATCCTTTTCTACTGCTTGATAGAAACTATGTATGTATATGTATCTCAATCTCAACAATTTCACAGAATGAAAAAGGTAAATTGAAAAACAACATATGTTGTCTGTCCATCCCGTCTAGAACAGTTCATAGAAGCCTTTTCTGTTCAGCAGGACAATGGTGAAAATGTTACATGTTAAAATTAGTGTTGAAAAATAAATACATTTTAATCATGTGACAATGCTATGATTAAAGTTTGGTTGGATTTAGGCTCATTAAAATGACTATTTTGCTAAGGTTAGGGTCACCTTCTTCGTCATGGTTACAGTAATTAACACTTGGTTAAGGTTAGGGAACAAACGTGGTTACAAAAATAACGTCGACTGTTAGTTTGAAAACGGAAACAAAGAGCAGTCTCCTCTGTTTAAGTCTTATATGGCCGCGGCTGTTGGGAGGACAGTCTCAATAACATAATGTAGCAGTATCACATTGAAGAGAAAAGTGATCAAGGCAGCTCTGTAATGTCCATTATAGCTAGTGGAGTTATAAAGTTTGCTAACATTAGCCACCATAAGCTACCACTTTGAGGAAAGAACCCACTCTCTAATGCACAGCAGGGTGTATTAGCTAAGGCCTTGTCCACACGTTCATGGCTATTTTATAAGATAGTTTTTTTTTTCTTTCTTTGTTCTAAAAAAATTCCACTGTTTAAAGCACTGAAAATGCATACACACAATGTAAGTGCTGTTGAACATGCCAAACCAACAGGAAGTGATATAACCCTCATCCTAAAGCCATGTTAGCCAATCAAAAGCCTGATTTCCAGTAGGATACCTGGCTGCAATGGCGCATCAATCGTTCCGTAGCGCATTCTGACGCCTCTGTTACTCAATATAGTGGAAGAGTAACACTAGTAAAACTAGCACCATTTTGGCCATGTCTGCCATTGCTCGAAATGTTGCCTCATTTGTAACGGGACAATGGCACACACTCTGATGTTACTAGCCCAAAACTCAGTTTTCCCTGTCTATCAGCTGTCACATCAACGCTGAAAACGTGAGTTTCTGAAAATCTTCACCCTGGAAGGAATTTTCCAAAAGATCCATTGTCAGTGAGCTAAAAAACATCCAAAAGGCCAAAACACATAGAGAAAGCTATGATTTAAAAAAATACCTGTGTGCGTTTGTACTAGGCCTAAGTTAGCTAAAGTAGCCCATATGCTGTTGTTTTGGGGTAAGAAGTCAGATAGATACAGTAGATGAAATAAAGTGACCACTCAACAGCAGCCACAACAACCTTAAATGTAAAGAAAGAATACATAAACAAGGTAAAATGTCTTTAAAATCTTTAAGCTCAACAATTATGACCTTTATTGTGACATATTATGACAAACAAAAAAACAATTGCCATACTGCACAGGCATGCTCACTTCCCAGATTCTTTTCTTCCCTTTTCCCCCTTTATACCTCTCTGGTTGTTGTAGTCCATTGGTATGCAGGGTGATGTTGGCTGGTGTTTGCAGGGGAAGGATAAAGCAGTAATCAGTGCCAATGAAGCAGCTCTTGTCCCAGAGCGCAAATGTGCCAACATCAGCAACAACCAGACCATGTGTGTCAGTGTGTGTGTGTGTGGATATTTGTGCACGATATGTGTTTGTGTGAGAGAAAGGGAGCGGTATCAAAGAGGTCAGACAGAGGTCATTGTCTTGACTGCTTTTTCTCTTGTGCACTGTGCCGGCTGTGCGATATGATCACAGCCATCAAAACACAGCGGTTAGCTGTCCTATTTTTTTTAGGGTCCCGTCTCAGTCTTGAACACATTTATTTGATTGGGAGGAAGAATTGTTGTTTCCAGAGACATATGTTATGCTCACTGGACATACTGTTCATCACAAGCTCGGACACACTGGCCTTATTATTAGCGAAGTCCTGATGCAACTGATGTGAAATGTATTTTAGTATGACTGTTAGGAAAATATAACAAGATGCATTTGTTATTATTTGTTTGCTTATTATAGAGGCAAGGAATTTAATAAGCAGTAGCTACAATACAAATACTTATCTGTGGGTTGCAAAATGAAAGTGAGTCACATAAGAAAATCTAATAAAAAAAAAAATATCATTTGCACCCAGACGAGTCATATAATCCCTTTTTCAGTTACAGAAATCTGGAAGGCGAACACTGAACATCTAGTGCCAAAGTGCCGATGAGCACCGCACCAAACTATCAAATGCCTCAGTAGACCAGCTAATTGCTTAGTGGATGGCTGAAATGGCAGCTTCCAGCTCCCACATGTCAATGTGTGTAAGCAAACCTCTCCCAGATAAATAAAGGTTAAAATAATTACCGCTCAGAGATCAGTGGCCTTAACTGTGATTATCCTCCTCCTCTATTCTAACCAGAGTACATTCATCATCATGTTTTCTAAGCACATAAGCTATGTTTTCTCTCCTCCTAATTTCTGTCATCTCTGTCAATATAGTTGTTGGATTTAAACTGTTAACTGAATGTGTGGCTGAGGGAGAAGTGTGGACTGAGAGGACTGTTCCAGATGGCTGATGTTGTTGTGATGACACATTAATGATACGATGCTCACATCCAACGTATTGTTTCTCTATTTATGTTCATGTTCATCCTTCTTATTTGTACCTTGTTATAGCCGAGCAGTGACAGCGGTCATAACGGAACAAATGAAAAGTTGAAATAACTTAAAATATGGCTTTGTATGGTAGCGAATAATTTGGTCAGTGATTTTATATTTGCATATTTTGATCTGATCTGAGTCAATATAATATGATTCAGTTTGCTGCTGTGCCATGAAGAATAAGGCAGAGCCTTCCTCTTGTGTTGTTCTTACTTTAGACTCATGATAACAAAAAGGTGTGAGCTAATGTCTGTAATAATGCATACAGGCTACAGGGCCTGATGGCATTTGCAACAATTTCTGACCACTTGTACACTTAACTGTAACATTCATTATTATATTTCTCTAGACTCTAACACATTCATTCCCCCTCTTAGTATTTCCTACATCATTTCAACAATGGTACAATCTCACCCACTGCTAGAACTATGGACATTGTACAGCAGCAATGCAGGATAGGGCCACATTTATAGCATGACATGAAAATAGAAGCAATTTTGAACAGAAAGTTTTTCAGTGTCAATGTAACCAATGTCAACAGGATTTACTTATTTTTGTTGTTTAGCTGTAAGAAATAAGCACACATGCATCACTCAGGATGTCATGTTTCATATAAAAAAGCTCTTAACAATTATCATGATCAACTTAATTCTACAAAAACAAACTCAATCATGGATACAAATGAGTGTTAATGTTTAAATGGCTCCAAAGGGTCAGAGGTTTGAGTCAGCAACTCTTTCCGGGTGTAACGGAGGAATTAAAATTTATGAATTTAAATCACAAATTGGGCTTTTATTGTCAAAAGATGGATGATATTAGGGGCTCTCATTTTGTAATGGCATGCAGCCAGGATTTTAGTGAAGTGACTTTATTGGATGCACAAACAATCTGTGTGTTCTCCCCGCCACGGGGGTGTTTTTTTATTGACTTTGACTGTTAAGACAGGCACATTTGGGGTGTGTCAGTTATTAACAGGCACCACAGTGTAATTTTGATGTCAAGCATTTCTGCACTTTGCGCTTCCCACCTGCTTAGAACATGCCAGAGGTGAACAGCACATGGTGATGGCTAATAGAATAAGCCTGTGGTTTATGCTATTACCATTGATTTATCAAGAAATGTGCACATGAGGCGATACACATGCATTATGGGATGACATGTCAGTCATATCCATTTTGGATGGCTTGTGGTTGTCCCTCTCATGATCAGCTACACCGCTGCTTCTGTGTTGCTTTTCACTAAAAGTGTTCCCTGCAATGCCACAGTTTTCCTTGTTCCAAGGTAAGCAAAAACATTATCTGTCGCCAAATTAAGTTAATTTAAGGTGGCGATTGTACAACTCCTTCCACAAGGACATTGAATCCCTTGAAGCTTTTGTGGCAGCTGTGCTGAAGACTGTTCTCAGCAGGAAATGCAGAGTGCACTGCCTTTGCAGAGGAGTAAAGGCGGTGATGATAAGATTGGTCATGACTGATGCCAGCCGCTCCCAAGCTTACTGATAACGTATTTCCCCAAATTCCAACCTTGTGCAAGTCGTGCTGCAGTTGTATGCCTCAGGACTGAAACTACCAAGTCAGTTGCCACAGCTTGATTCTTTAAAACAGAGCTTTATTCTCTTAATACTCTACTGTGTTTTCTATTAATTGCTACTGGCATATTTAACTGAGCTGTTCGTTACCAGTTTGCAACAACAGGGTTGACCTTTTTGGTCTGCTTCAAAAAGGTTTGTGTTGAGTTTCTTTCAGAGTCTGCCCACGTATTCGCATGTTTCCCTCCTTTTGACTGGGACTGTGTGGGTGTGCGTTTGTGTGTGTAGATTCAGCATGTGACTGCTTGCTGTGTGGCCTGGTCCCCTGTCTGACACGCCAGCCTAATCTGCTATCAAACAGCCTTGCAGACCTTTGCCTCTTACAACGACTGCCTGGCCCTGATTAGTGTGTGTGTGTGTGTGTGTGTGTGTGTGTGTGTGTGTGTGTGTGTGTGTGAGAAAGGAGAAGTGGAAGACAATAAGACTTGATGTAGGGGGTTCAAATCAGGGGCAAGGTAGAACATTCATTCGGTTTGAACAAGTTATGGATTGCAGGGCCTAGATGCTGTACACACATGTACACATAATGTATGTGCACATCCAGCGCGCACATGATCCTACCCATGCATGCTTGCACACGCAAGCATACAAAGATGAATGAATGGCACAGTTGTGTTGGTGAATTACCTATATTTCAGTGTGGTAAAGTTGCAATGGTTATGATGCAATCTCTTTCCAGCCCCCTAGTGGCTCAGTAATGTGTCATAAGGCACACACTAATCAAAGACCTCTTTCACAGCTACTGTACAAGTCATGGTGCTTTCGATCTTCATCATACACACTTGTTCCACTCGTGTTCTTATATGCAATTTCCTTCATCCGAGAACTGTTTGACTTGGGGTTCGTATTTTCACTGTTGAATGAGCTCCATACAAAGTGTTGGCACAGTGAGCATCTAGCATTAGCTGCTCTTGGGAACAACAAAACCGTCCATAGGACTTGAAAACTTGGATCCAATCTACAAAAGGAAAAAGAGGATCATTGTGTAGGAAGAGCAGTAGCTGCTTCATTCATGCTTCACCTTCAGTGGCGACTATTAATGTTAGAGATGTTCCGATACCGATACCAGTATCGGTATTGGCTCCGATACTGCCTAAAACGCTGGTATCGGTATCGGGAAGTACTGGAGTTTATGCACCGATCCGATACCACGTAATAAAGCCCTAAAGAAAATCTACATTAAAGTAGTTTATTTATGTTCTTTTTCCGTTATAACTGACTGTCAAACTGGAGAATAAAAGAAAGTTCTGGGGCATTCATTGTTTGTGTTTGTTCATGTTTCACAAAGAGTTTAACCTGAGCCAGACCGACAACAAAGATAGAAATCATATCACATCCATACAGAGATAGTAGTATACAGCTGTTAAAACATAATGAAATATATGACACTCTGGTATCGGATCGGTACTCGGTGTTGGCCGATTCAGGTTCGGATCATGTGCGCGCTGGATGTGCACATACATTATGTGTACATGTGTGTACAGCATCTAGGCCCTGCAATCCATAACTTGTTCAAACCGAATGAATGTTCTACCTTGCCCCTGATTTGAACCCCCTACATCAAGTACTAAGTACATAAGTACAACTTATTGTCTTCCACTTCTCCTTTCTCACACACACCCACACACACACACACACACACACACACACACACACACACACACACACACACACACACACACACACACACACACACACACACACACACACACACACACACACACACACACACACACACACACTAATCAGGGCCAGGCGATTCAGGACCACAAGTTCAGGTATCGGAATCGGTATCGGGAAGCAAAAAAGTGGTATCGGGCCATCTCTAATTAATGTCCAATCATATTCGTACAAGGGTACAGCACGACCATTTAAAACCTTTCTAACTCACCATTAGAGCCCCCATAAACTGTCAAAGTGAAGTTTATCTGTTACTCCCTCTGGGAATTTTGTTGGCAAGCTGCTGTCAAATATAAATAAGATTGATTGCTAACGGGACAAGCTTAAATTTATTAAAAAAACATATTTGAACAATTGTCTCCTGTTACATAACTGTCGACAAAACCATTCCTCTTTTGTGGAGCAGTTTTTTCTCCGACGTGGATAGTGCAACATAGCTAGTAAGCATATTTATGTAGATTTGTTCTTATGTATCCATTCTTTCAAGGTAATTGTTTCTACCTTGTTGCTGCTAAGATTCTTTGAGAGGTACCTCAAAAAATCTGAGCCCTCAAAAACTTGCTTTAAATGGTGAATTTCTTGGCACAACTGTCTCTGGCTGAATTGTGTTTTTGTTTTTTTACAGAAGATTTATTTACTTTAGTATCAATTTTAACAGCAAAGTGCTGACCAGAAGCCACCTAATTCTTATTAACCATTTGTAGATATGCTTAAAAATATGGCAGACTCATGATCTCTCATCTTCCTATCCCACAGGAATTGGAAAGTGTGTAAACATCAACATCAGCACAAAGGAGCAGTGGTTTGCTCATGTTGTCCAGCAGCAGAGGGGACTCTTCCTGGGATGTTGAGACAGGAGCTTCCCCTGGGCCTTCTCTGTGCGAGGGTTTTGTTAGTTCCGGTTTGCCTCAGACACAAACTTAGAACACTTAAGCTCATCCTCAGATAAGGACTCTGTTTGCATCTTCTTTGCATTGTCTTTGGTCCTTTCTTCTCTCTCTAGTCTGCAGAATCACAGAACAAACAAACAACACAGACCACAGCTATCCCTGACACTAGCTCTCTCCTCAGTTAACCTCCAGAGGCTCAACCTCATGATCCCACCCCCTTGTAAACAGTTATAACGGTACAAACTGCCATGTTTATTCGTGAATAATCTGGCATTCACAGATACCAAATAGCCCTCATTAAAAACACCACAAAACCTTTGGTTGGGTATAGTTTCATTGTGTCTGTGATGATGATATTAATTCATCTATGTTTTCTTTTGTTTAGGTAAGTCTTTGTATTTGTCAGTTGTAAGTTCTTCACCTTTTGTATTTGGTGTGTATATTCTCCACAGAGAGAAAGTTTACAAAATTACTGTACTACAAATTAAATGTCATCAATAGTGGGAAAATAATTAAATAAAACAAAAAAAATTCAAGAGATTTGACAGGACATTTGTGTTGCATAATGCTGCAACGACAGTCACCATTAGTGCAGCTACTCTTTTGTGTTTCACTGTGTTTTTGCTAATTAGAAAGTCAAAGAAGGAACTGGACAGAGAGTCTCCTAAAAGGACACACTTTGTACAACCACAGACAGGAAAAACCATATTGAATTGTATTGAGAAAGAAGAAAAGGAAGAATGAGAACATTTCTGAGAGGAAATCTCTTTTCAAGAACCTGTACTACAACTTCAAGAGAAAGTCTTAGCTGTATCCTATGAAATGTTGAGCCATTACAATGCCTGGTACAATGTAGGCCAAATAAAACAAGTTTGTACCCAGCTTTTGTAAAAGGATTTTTACTTAAAAAAAAGAAAGAAGAAAAACTCTGAAATAATAGTTTTTTGGACCACTTGGGGGCAGCGGAAACATGCTGTAAACACAATTGCCTTATTTAACTTAAGATGTGTTTCCATCGACTGGTTTGAAGTAAATAAACTAGGCTACAGCATAGTTTCATCAGAAGTTTGCGCTATAGGCTACGCATGGCTTACATTGCACTGCATCTGCAAGCGGTCAGATTGAACCTAAACAGTAAAGTTGTAAGCCGTAAACCAAAACAATTAGCTGAAAGACACTAAAATGCTCTGTACAGATGAGATGCGCTGCAGGTTCATCACTACGAGCGGCCCCTTTCAAATACACATTTCAGTCATTGTTAATAGAGACTGTGACATGGCCGGGTTAGCTCTGTTTGTAGAGCGGGCGCCCGTATATAGAGGTTTACTTCTCAATGCAGCGGCCACGGGTTCGACTCTGACCTGCGGCCCTTTGCTGCATGTCATTCCCCCTCTCTCTCCTCTTTCATGTCTTCATCTGTCCTGTGAAAATAAAGGCCTAATGTAAAATAAAAATACTGACTGTGACGGCTCATGCACACCTTTCATATCTTATGGACAGATGCGTAGCCGGAAATGTCTATAAGTGAGAGAGAAGAAAATTCTAGCACACTGTCCTATTTCGCTCAGCCATTGTTAATATAAAAATATGGATTAGAGCAGCTTTAAAGTGATTAGTTAGGATAAAGCTTTTTGGGTTTGAGATGAATAAGACAGATAGTGGAAAAACTACACTACACTCATAATAATTCACCAAAAATGTAATCTCCTCAAGCAAGAATGTGCAGACAGTTGCAGAGAGGTTAGTTTTTGTACATGAATGCAAGAAAGAAAATAAAGGATAACAGCTCAGACAATAGCTAGTGGTAGCAATGACCAAACTCCTTCTCCTTCTTAGAGTACAATCTCAACTGTACATCCTACAACCTTCAATATACAACATGCCAGACATTATTCAAATGACTGTGGCTGCACCTCACAGCGAGTGGAGAAGGTTGTGAAATGTAGGGCAGAGAACCGACCCTCTCCCAGAGAGCTGGGGGTAAAAATGTCTGCTCAGTCAGTTAGAGGTCAGACGCCGACCTGCCGAATAGAATTTTCAGACACAGGTAGAGCATGAGAGTCCCGCTTCCCACTCCCCTGTGGGCATCATGTGGGTAGCCTGTTAAAATACTGAAGGTTAAATGCGGACACACATTAACACATGCGTACGCTCTCGTACGCATACGCAAGCAGGAACACATTGCTCGGAGCCTCATCTGATTTCCCAAGTCGTCCTCTAGCTTTACAGGTATCTGTGCATGTGTGGCTCTCATTTTTCCCTCCAGGTGATTTCCTCTCCTCCACCTCATGCCCTATGCCACCCTCTCCTGTTTACCTTCCCTCTCTCTCGCTCTCCTTTGCTCCCCTCATCCCACCTCTGAGCATACAGGCAACTCCACCTCTCTCTTGACCCCTCCTCACGCACACTCCTCACTTTTCTCTCTTTCTATGCCCTCAACCGTTCTCTCTTTGCGTCTTCACTTTTTACTTACACTTTTTACTCACGCATCTCCTTCCCTATCTTCTCTCTTTTCTTTCTTTCTTTCTCCCTGCTTCTTGCTTGTGAATGCTTTCTTTCCCCTTACTGACATTTCTAGTCAATAATCTCGGGATATACCATGTGCTTTGAATCTAAAAAGGCCTGCCATTTTCTTCAGCTTTGAGTGCCTCAGCCTGGATCTTTATTTCTCCACCAGCTTCCCATGTCCATTTCCTACCCCGCCCATTTCTACTTTCTCTGAATATACTTTTAAAAACATTTGCTGGCAATGTCATGCAGTATCCTTCAATTTCTCTATACTTTTCTTTTTCCTTCATTCCTTCTTTCTACCCCCTCCAATCCCTCCGCCCCCCTCTTTCTCTCACTGTGTGAAGGAGCCTTTGTTAGTTGTGTGAAAGGAGCAGAGGGAGAACTTGGCAGAATAAGAATTCAATCAGTGAATGCCACCAAATAAGCACAAAAAAGTAAATGCTGGCTTACCCAGACAATAAAACCATCATGAGCATTCTGAAAGACAGAGCATCTTTTTCAAAATATCTCTGTAGTTTGTGTTGATGGTGTTATGCACATTCATTGTGATAACATTAGCCATCCTGGTACACAACAGCCGGCATTTTCAATTAACCTTTTCATGTGAGTTCTGAAGAGTATCTGCTCAGCCAAAGGTTAACCAATATATGTGGGTAAAAAAGCTGCTGTGGTACACAAAATATTTAAATACTGTACTCTACAAGTTATTGTTGTCTTTCTTCATTCACTCTGACAGCTACAGCTTGTTGCCATTTGGTTGGCAAGAAAAGAACAGTCTAAAGGAATAATAATAGAAATAATAAGGTAATCCAAACCCACCCCCAAACAATTAAAGTATTTTGGGGGGCATTTTCTTGCCTTTATTAGAATAGAAAGAAGAGAAATGTGGAATAAAAAACAGCCCAACCCAACAAGTCGCTGGCTGGAGTCAAATTACCAACATGGCGATTACATGGTAAGCATCTTTAAATCCTCGGTCACCAGATCTCACAATATTCATTTGAAGACATTTGTAAATGTTAAAGGTTGTTTTTTTTAAATAATTCAAATAATTGTGTAGTCTGGAAATCCAGACCCAAATCCGAAAGATTAAGGGTCTGGCATTCAGTAATGAAAATGGCCCAACTCGAGGGGCTGCACCAAGCATGTATTTGAAAATCTCACTGCACGCAATTGGATAACACTACGACCAATCACAACAATATATGGGGTGATTGTATCCGGAGCCCCATATGCTTAGCTCCCAGCGGAGCTAACTTGTAGATTAAACTGTCGTCATCTGTTTAGCTCGCCTCTGGCCCACCTATATCAGATACACTGATGTGATTGGTGCAGCTTGTCTACAAGGGCATAGTTAATGAGCATCATTACTCAATGCCAGAGTGACTCGCTGAGCAAATTCAAATTGTGCTCTTGCGAAAACTTTGGATTTCCAGGGTAATATTTGTGGAGAATGGTGACAAAATTCCTGCAGGTTTGGGTTACAGAAAAACAACCTTCATTGAAGGTGAGTTAAAAAAAACATCTTAAGAAGCACACTTTGAATCTAAAAAGGCCTGCCATTTTCTTCAACTTTGAGTGCCTCAGCCATGGATCTTTCTTTCTCCACCAGCTTCCCATGTCCATTTCCTACCCCGCCCATTTCTACTTTCTCTGAATATACTTTTAAAACCATTTGCTGGCAATGTCATGCAGTATCCTTCAATTTCTCTATACTTTTCTTTTTCCTTCATTCCTTCTTTCTACCCCCTCCAATCCCTCCGCCCCTCTCTATACAAGCTGGCAGCTTGTCAAAAAGACAAAAACAGCAAAAACTATTTTAGTGTTTTCACGTTGAATATTTGTCTTAGTGTTGTGTAGGAGTTGTGTTTCTACTTTCCTGACCATAGGGCAAAGGCAACAAAAGTAACTTGTTTGCTTGATTGAGCAGTCACAAAGCCACACTTGTAGCAACCTTAGCGATTTTTTTTTTGTCTTAAGATTTTGTGTAAAAGTGGTCAACTGCTTTTGTGGAGTCCAGACGTGTTGAATCGATACAATCTATAATTTCAATACATTCTATAACTTTGATACATTCTATAATTTTGATACATTCTATAACTTGCACTTTCATTTGTTGATTGACAGAATGGACATATTTTTCTTACATTATTTTAGGGAGCTTCTTTGATATTGGATTTTCTTTCTTTACTATTGTCATCTCTAAAGACCTGGCTGAATGCTAAACTTAGAGCAAACACAGCCATGAAGGCCAATTGAAAAATTCAGACTTGTGTTCTTTTGTATGTAGACCCCAATAACATTCAGTCACACTGTGGTCTTTACCAGTAGGCTCCACTTCACACAACGGCTTTTATGTGCAACGAAAGCTCGTGATGAATGCTGTGGCCTTGTTTTTTATTCACATTCCAGTGTGGCACGCTTGTCGAATTTAGTTAGTGCAAGATGGATCCTTGATAGTGTTATTCTGCATATACCTCATGAATATGTTTACAGTTGAATGTGTGCATGTAAGGGATTGTATGAGCCTGGCTGCATCTGGCATGTGTAATACCTCGCTTTGTGGCTGCTTTTTAATTTTTTGCTTTACCTGTGTGAGATTAGACACATCTGTTTGATTTTCTGTGCAGGGACGCTTTTGCCTCCCAGTGACTTTCTCTCGTCTTCCCCGCATCCTTTTTTGCCCCTGCATCCCTTCTCCCCCTCTTTTTCAGCATCCTAGTTTCTTCTCTCTGTGATATTTCCTTGCCTTGTGGTTCCTGTCATGCATTTTGTTGTTGTGCTGTCAGTGCAGCCAGTCTGTGGCCTATGCTACTGTATGCATATGCAATTTCATTACTGATGCTCTCCACCGACAGAAGGTGCAGCTCAGTATGGATCTCTGCTTCTTTCAAATATCCCAGGAGATATTGTCTTGTGTGGTGGTTGTGGTGCAGAATGTTTGAGTGTGTGTGTGTGTGTGTGCAACAGTAGAGATTGTTTTCTGAGGAGATGTATGAATTGTTTTTGTGCATATTTCTGTGTTTGTATATGTACAGTTAACAGGTATTTTCCTCTAGCGCCACCAGGTTGACATTTGTGCTTTTGTCAGAAATGTCTATGATTATTGGTATAAAAAGTCCCCTGAGGTTGAATTGTATTGTGTGTTTAGTGATCCCTTCACTTTTTCTCCTGTGCCTTTATTAGGTCAAAATTTAAATTTAGTCTTAAATTAAGGTTTGTTTATGACCAACTACTATGGAGTTATATTACTGCCATTAGTCAAGAGCGCATTATTTCAATTTGAGAGCATTTCTCACTGATATTACGTTCAGATTTCTTGCTCTCACACTCAAATAGTCACTGCTCGCGCTCAAAACCTTGCTCTCACACTCAAATAGTCACTGCTCGTGCTTAGATTTGCTCTGCTTGTGCTCAAACTTTCTGCTTAGACTCAGATATGTTGTTGTTTGGACAGATTTCCTGCTCTCAGCTTTGAACCTTCTCCTTGCGCTCAGGCTGATTCTGCTCGCTTGCAAATTTTCTGCTCTCGGATCTCTCCTGCGCGCTTGGATTTTTTTGTGTTATAACCCTGCCAAAAGTCAACAACCAATAGAATGCCAGCTGTAGTGTTGACCAATGAAATGATCCCTGCCCCGTTGAGGGTGCGTTCACTACAGCTGGCATTCAGATATATAAACTTGGTTACAGTTATCAGTTACAGTGCAGCCGCCCTCAACAGACGTTCTAACGTAAAGTGAACGCACCTTCAACGGGGCAGGGATCATTTCATTGGTCAACACTACAGCTGGCATTCTATTGGTTGTTGACTTTTGGCAGGGTTATAACACAAAAAAATCCAAGCGCGCAGGAGAGATCCGAGAGCAGAAAATTTGCAAGCGAGCAGAATCAGCCTGAGTGCGAGGAGAAGGTTCAAAGCTGAGAGCAGGAAATCTGTCCAAACAACAACATATCTGAGTCTAAGCAGAAAGTTTGAGCACAAGCAGAGCAAATCTAAGCACGAGCAGTGACTATTTGAGTGTGAGAGCAAGGTTTTGAGCGCAAGCAGTGACTATTTGAGTGTGAGAGGAAGAAATCTGAACGTAATATCAGTGAGAAATGCTCTCAAATTGAAAAAATGCGCTCTTGACTAATGGCAGTAATATAACTCCATAAACTACCTGCCCACTAATCACATTCTCATCAACCTCAGCTGTACTTTGTATTTAATGGTAATCAGCAAATGTTAGCATGATAACACAGTAAAATAATATTGATAACATGGTCAACATTATACCTGCCAAGCACCACATAGCATTTTAGTTGTGACTGTGTTGCCATCTTAGCTTTAGCATTTAGCTCAAAGTACCACTGCGCCTAAGTGCAGCCTGACTGTAGACTCTTAGTCTTGTATCTTCTTAATGATGAATGCAAACAAATGCAGTCTGATGTGATCTAGTTAAGTCCTCCAAGTCTGTCCAAATGTGTGACACACCAACAGTGTCTCAACATGAAAGACATTCCTTGACTGTGACTCTCATCCTTTACTTGAAATGCTGGCAATTTGCCACTTGGAATTAATCCTTTAATCGTGGTTGATCATATAAAATAAGAGAGTACACATTAGCTTTTGAAATCGTATGTGCTCAAGAAAGCATGGCTCATTATGGCTTTTTGTGTGTCCATTTGAGCAGAGACAGAAAGGCACTGAGAGGCTGAAAGAAAACAGGCACATTAACCAAAATGGGTGAGGGACAGGCCTAATCTTTCCATACACAGAGATGTCGTATCTTCTCACACAGCCAAGGCAAAAAGGCAAAATTAAACTTGAAGGTTATACTTGTGGCAACGGCGTCCATTTGCATTTAAATGTTTGACCTTCCCATCAGCAAGGCCCTGCTTCGTCAGATGGGTTAGCAGTAATTATGTCCAATTACAAGTATCTGTTTCACATTTTCTTTTAATTCTCAGATCGCCAATGCGTGTGGATGAGGACTCGTTTAAGCCTGTCATTTAAAACAGGCAAATTACAGACTACCCTGGTGAACCGAACATCTAACCTTGTTTTTTTCTTACACAAATGCATGCTGGCAAGCATATTAGCGAACTCAACGGTAATGGTTCCATTCAGCCAAATCAGCCGCCTCATCATCTGTTCTGAGGAAGACCTTGAGTAAATGAGTGACTTTCATGGTTATTAATTCTAGGTTTTGTTTATATGCCCAGGGCTGAATAATTAAATTCTCATCCTGATACAGCATTGTCTTCTCTTGAAACATCAGATCCAGGGTTGTGGTGGATGTTAAACGCACACAAAGAACACACAAAAAGCATTTAAAACATCCCCTACGGCGTTTATCAGTATGCTACTATGGACTTTTTGTCTTGGAAATTTTTGAATTACTTGATTTTCCTACATTGGATAATAGTATGTTCATTAAAGCACAGTACAGCCATTAACACATTTCCCACTGTTCTTGTTGGTGATGAAAACAAATGAACCTTTCTCCGCAGGAGTTAGCAAATTTCAAACTGACTGGTAAAGTTAGAGGTAAACAGACAGAATGGACATCTCACCGCCGCATCTAACGAATACAACGACATCAGTCTTGTGGAGTGGCTGTAGGGATGGCAATGTCGGTTTGTCGGGTTGGTCCACCACTTTGGTCCAGACTGAAATATCTCAACAACTATTGGATGGATGACATTTGGTACAGACATTCATGGTGCCCAGATGATGAATCCTTAAGACATTGGTGATCGTCTGACTTTTTATCTAGCACGACCAGCAGGTCTTTACAAAGTTTTTACCTATCCATTGAAATATCTCAACATCTACTTAAAGATTTTCATAAATTCGTGTGCAGACATTCCCAGAGGATGAATTTGAATCCTACTGACTCTGGTGAGTTTTTGTGTAGCGAAAACATGTATGTAATGTCCAGCATGTTAGCATTTAGCTCAAGTAAGTACATCCTAGCGTAACTGTGGACCCTTACTTTTGTTCCATGTAAGTTAAGAAAATCTCTGAGTCTCTGAGTCTGATTTACTCTACTCGGTCAATCTTCAACTAATTGTGTTGTTTTATACGACTTGTCAGCTGGGATCCATGTGTCCATTTTAGATGTCAGGTAAGGGTTTCATCACTGTCCCAGTTTCAGTTTGGTTAATTGTGGTGCTGAATTAATGCTGTTTTCACATTAGTCATACATCAGCTAATGATACAGGCAATTTCTGCCATGTATTAATAGTGGTTTTCATTAGCCTTGACGCAGCTAATGTCTCAGCTCATTTCATTCTTGCTTTCAAATGCTTTGTTGTCATTACCTCTACATCAGCTAATGATTCAATCTCTTCTGACCATGCTTCCCCACCCCCCCTGTTTTAGCAAGCATAATTTCTTTTGTGGATGACTAAGGCTTAAAGTGAAAGTGTATTTTTCTTCTATTTTTTTTAGCTTTAACTTTCCAAATATTTATTTATACATTGTGTCTCTCCTGTTGGCTCATGATTATGTGCTCTCAGTGCTTTACACACCACACACTTGATCTTTTTTTAAACTGAGAACCATTTTGTTTGGGTTAGAGGGGTTTCAATCAAAACCCAATTAAAGTCACATTCACAGGCACACACACACACACACACACACACACACACACACACACACACACACACACACACACACACACACACACACACACACACACACACACACACACACACACACACACCACATACACACTACAATAGAATAAAAATCCTCTGGCCTATACAGTAGTTATTGGATTCTTTGCCCTCAACTGTACAGAGTATCATCAGCTGTATAAATATTTTTCATTATATCAAATAATTGACTAGAATCTGTTGAGCTGACTGTATGTTGTCCCTCACCTGGGCATTGTCGCTTCATTTGGTGGCTATTTCTTGTGTGTGTGTGTGTGTGTGTGTGTGTGTGTGTGTGTGTGTGGTGTGTGTTTGTGAACGCTCACAAACAGAAAAGCAGCAGAGATAGGTGATCTTTTAATTTCCTCATGTAAATATAAACTTGGTTTGGGCTTTTCAAGGCTGTCTGAAAGCTTTGGGATCAAGGGCTGATATCCCTCAGATTTTGCTCGCACACACACACTTACAGACACATGCACACAAAGGTAAACACGCACACATAAGGTACCCACTCATAATCAGTGAGATCTTTTAACTGGGGCTCTGTGGGTAAAGCTTTTATTTACGTCTGACAGTCAGTTACAAACGGGACCTCTTTCTCTCACAAAGGCGCTCACACAATACACACGTTTTATAGGGCAGTAGATGCTGCAGCTATTAGCAGTAATTATGAATGAGACGAGAAGGCCCCGCCATTTGTTACTTACACATCAAGGCACACAAACAGCAGAGCACAGAGGTAGGGGGAATGAGATGAGAACGAAGAGGCAGCTCTGTTGATCCAAGTGACACACAAGCTTTATCGTTTAAGAAATGTTTTGCAACAGCTGAAGTGCACTTGCATTTGTCCTTCCCCCATCTGACAAATATTATTGGAGGTTCAGAAAAGGTGTAGGAGGAAGAAAACAACGATAGTTAGGGACCGTAAGAGTCTAACAGAAAGTATGGCAAAGGAAAATGCATTAGAAAATGGACATTAATGTAGCTGCTTATGCTACAAGTGTCACAGCAAGTCAGAAATAAACACGTATATGTATTCCCCTTGGGTGACAAAGAAAAACCCCTGTGATAAAATGTGATAAAAACACAAGCACAAGATCAATAATCTGTATGTGTGATACAAAAACAAATGGGTGTGGAAAAACCTTGGGAGGCCCATGAAAACATGTAAAAAAGCTAGTTCAAGATGACAAGTAAATACATAACTGCACTGAAAAACAGAAACTAATTGACAGCACAAAACAACAAGATGGAAAATAACAAGATCCATTAAATGACCAGGGAAATAAACAATAATTAAAGTCGCCACACGGTAGAGAAATGCTGTAACTCCTTAGGGAGGACTGTGTGGTAATGAGTGGTATAGTATACAGGGTGTATGGAAAAAAATACACATGGAAATGGAATTTATATTCAGAAAATGTGGAGTTACACCTGAAAATGTTGTCTAAGATGTGTCTATTGTATAAATTCTGTCTTTTGCATGCTGTGTTATTGTGTTGTGCTGAGATTTGTCAGTGCACCTGAGCTGTATGTTTAAAACATGGACACGGATTCTGCTGCAATGATGCCGACATGAACAAAGGAAAGAATGGGAGAAGATTCAAGGATGGCAATTATGTGTTTCTTCTGATGCCATGTTGTTCACCAATTGGTTTGACCGGAGATGTGTTTTTTCCAATGACACTGACAAACCTCTTTTATTATCATCACCTTGGAAAGATTGCAGAAACAGTGACCCTCCGTGGCAATACTTTTAGAATTGAGTGCTAATACCAAAAGAAACATCCTTATGGCTGACTGGAAGCACTGCTGATATACCCAAAGACATCTATGATTAATAAATAGGTGTGCAGAAAATTGACTCCATTATTCAATGAAAAACATTTTAGAGTACATTTGAAAAACAACAGTTTTTACAGAGAAACTACAATTAAAAAGATTATTACAAACATAATTACAAACATAAATAGGTAAATAACTGCAACAGACAAAATTAAAGCAATCGCATTTCTAATTAAGGAGACATGAGGGTGGGATTTAAAATGAGATTTTAAAGTGCCGATACTGTAGATGGGGATGTGTATACAGCACCAAAATGCTAAAGGAAATAACCTCAAGAAAATTCATCTCATGCAAATTTTTTAATTTGAATAATGTTGCAAGAGCAAGGATAATTTTGTACCATTTAAATGCATGAACAGATCCCTCCATTTCCTCCATACCATAATCCATGCTGCAAGTAGGCCTAATTCTGCCCTCCTTTTTATGTTTTTATTTACTGATCTACAATGTCAGTATGAGAATGTTAATTTTTTTTTTATATATAAGTGAGACCAGCTAGCCTGGCATAGCCCTATTTTGCAAATGCGTAGACGGGAGCCTCTCACTTTATTTTAGATTTCCAAGGGGCATTATCAACGGTGCAGCCCAAAATACCTCTGCACGCAATTGAATAGACCCAATCAGTGCAAAGAAAGAACTTATCATCTTAAACCCACCGGGTAAACAGGTGTGATCTAAGTTCCTGACAGCTGGAAGTCGTTTTGAATGGGAGAGGGGGGCAGACGTATCTTCCAGAGCAAATGAAACATGAGCTGACAGATTTGTCTGGTTTCCAGGCTAGAGACCAGTATGTTTTTTTTTGAAACATTTCTCAAATTTGAAATGCCTTTCTTTTCTGCAACCTGTACGTTTTCTACGATGTCGTGCAAAATGCTTTTTCAACTCGAATGACTTTAAACTAAACAAAGTCAGACTTGACACATGTAGCCTACAGTGAGAGGGAAAGATGGGGAAGCAAAGTAAAGGATAAGGGCAGATGGACAGGAGGTAGAGGCACATAACAGGTGAACAGTAATCATCCAAGAGATTTAGTGTAAAAGAGGACAGGACCGTATATAACCACATTACTGCTGGCTTTTGTCTCACTGTCTGTCATTTGAAAATACATTTTTATTAAGACAAAGCGTTAATTTCTTATTGTGTTTTTTGATTTAATATTTGTATATCTGTTGTCTCTTTATATTGCTTATACATGCGTATGTGCAGAAGATGCATATGCTGTAAAGTAATTTACTCTCTCCAGCAATTCTCATTCAATCTCCTGGAAATATTTAAGGGCTTCATATGGTCTTCATTTCATTGAAGTGCATACACACAGACACCAACATGCGCATTAAGCTTTGCACATCAAGTGGGAGAAAAAAACATCTATTTATGAATTGCCCCTACTCTATTTGATTTTGATTTACACTCTCCTGAGAAGCCCTTCATAGAGAACAAAGTACCCTATGTATACTATTAATAAATGGAAAGAAAGTGGACGAGGGGGATGCTATCTCGGCAGTGGTGTGTGCGCTGTAGGTATCGATAAAAAGAGGACAAAAGAAAGAAAGAAAAGATTTTGCCTGAGGATGTGTGAATGAGGTGGTGCTTATGTGTGTGCTCATGTGCGTGCGTGCCCTTGAGCTTGCTGACAAAATGAGATCAGCTTTTCTACAACCTCGCTTGCCATGCATGAATACAGTATGTGTTTTTACTCCGACCACTTCTTGTATCGATTACTGTGGCAGGGAAGGAAGTGCCTGCAAAAGGATGCTCGCAAGTGTCCCCACACACAAACACACACACACATGCTGCTGTTCTATTTGCATTGTAGAGGCAACACATTTTCACATGTAGCCCCTCATTAAACCTGTTCTGGGGAAAGACCTTCGCGCTACTCTCTTTGGAACCTCAAATACCGGCCAGAGAGAGAAAGATAATTGGGAGGGAGGGGGGTGTTGATGCGATGATAGAGGCTGGTAAGGAGGAGGAGATGATGAAGAAAATGTGAACATGAGATTGGAAGAGGGAGAGCAGGAAGACAGCGAGAAAGAGGTTACAGAGGTTGCTGCTGCCAAGATGATGAAAATTAAAATGAGGATTAGAAAGAAGGGGGGCAAATGACAGAGAGAGAGAGAGAGAGAGAGAGAGAGAGAGAGAGAGGAGGAATGGTGTCACAAGAATGCCCTCTTCTCTCTGTGTCAAGTAATATTTCTTTCCCTCTCTTCCCCACCCTCCTCTGCAGTGAAAGAAAACCTGAAAACCTGCAAAGAACCTGTTTGCTGGTCATGCCCTAAGTGCCCGATGCTCATCCTACTGAAGCATTACATTAACTGACTCTGTGTGTGTGTGTGTGTGTGTGTGTGTGTGTGTGTGTGTGTGTGTGTGTGTGTGTGTGTGTGTGTGTGTGTGTGTGTGTGTGGGTGTGTGTGTGTGAGCTCTGAGGGGGTTTAAGTCAGACGGAGGATTTCTCCCTTCATGGACACAGATCTGGGAACAGCTTTCCCTTAAACCAAATCCTTATTCTAACCATCAGAGCGTAAACGGGACTACAGACTTACATTCAGCGAGTACAAGCAGCTTCACCCTCGGCCTGTGGGAAGCAGCTGACACACACACACACACACACACACACACACACACACACACACACACACACACACACACACACACACACACACACACTAGAGTCTAGACACATGCACGTGACTGTGTTCCCTTTTCTATATCAGCAGGTTCCATCTTTGATGTTATTTTTCTCATGGTTGGCCACACTGAATGCTCACTGTGTCCTGCTCAGTTTTCCCTTTTATGTTTTGTGTGTGTGTGTGTGTGTGTGTGTGTTGATGTGTGTGTTTATGATTGTACAGTGTGTAAGTCACATCTCAATGCCACCACCGTGTGCATATGGCCAAACAACTTGAGGAAGGCGAGATTAGCATTTTGCCACCACGATTAGCATTTTCCGCCCACATTAACCGGTTAATGTTCACATTCAGCAAAACAGTTGGTCAGTGTGAATATTCAACAGATGCTTACATTCACTGTAACACAAAGACATGTTTGTCACCTTTCTCTCTCTCTCTCTCTCTCTCATATCTTTAATCAACACATAGTGTGGCCAAAACATCTCTCACTGTCATCATTAATACAGATAACAATTTCCTCCACATCGTATTTGACTTCTTCACCATTAAGAGGGCTCGTGTGCAGACATGGGGAAATGTGAGGCATTCTAATTTGCATGTAACATGCAAGCATTGCTTTTTCATGGAAATGCATATTCCTGGTTAAAACGTGGGTTTCCTACAGATGCCAATGCCCTTACGCTGATGTCTTAATGTGTGTGAGTGCATATCTGTTGACTCTTGGTGTGTTCATGTGTGTATGGGGAGATGGGGTGATATACGAGGGGGCTGACCTTTGAGTGCGCCGATACTAGATGAATAGTTCATTAGGGTGCCGAGGCACCAACAAATGGTCACATTCTCAAACAGCGGACAGGCGCTCTAAAGAGACCAATTAGGATTGATCATCAGCTCCTATTAGTGTTGTTATACACCAACGTGGTGTGATTGCTTAATGAGAAGAGTCACAGGAGAGATGAGAGGATAAATGAAAGACAGATACAGTATATCAGCCTCCTTTAGGAAGAGTTTCCCCAAAGCCTTCTCTATTCATTGGGTCACATAGGGTGGGGTGGCGAGGGGGAGGATGGATTTGGCTGGTGATTAGTGTGTGTAATTGATTAAAGACATGAGAGGAAGTGCTGGTTGTCTAAGAATTTTGCTTCCCTCTATAAACTCCCATTTGAGATGTTTTTAATGATATTTTCAATTATTTATCTTTAATTAGTTAAATAAACAGTAATTTATATTTATGTTATGCCTTTTAGTTTTAATTATTTATTGAATTTTTGTTTAAGAGAAGTTATGTTTATTCTGTTTCAGTTGTAGATACTATAATACCCATGAGCCTTAGCTGATATTTCTATGGAGAGGCCAGTCAGAGGCACAAGATACAGTAAAACGCTCGTGCAATTCAGGTACAAAAACACTGCGGGATATTGCTGAATTTATTCATTATGACCTGCAATGAAAATTTTATCAATTTAAACTGCTCATCAGGTTTTTACAAATCATAGTTTTTAGCCTTAGCTTAGGTATTTATTTCTGGGAATTAGAAGTTTTAGCAACCTAGGTGTATTTAAATGGAATTCATAAGGTGGGTATTCATTTGGTTAGTTGCAATACTTTTAGGTGTGAGATATTTAAATCTGAATACTTTTTACATCTACAAAATTGATCAATAGATCCTAGTTGTCCTTGTTTTAGGAATGTTTAAACTCCATTTAGACCTCTGTGATGCTGAATATTATTAACAGAACATATAACTGATTAGTTGAAAATCAAGAAATCTTTTTTTAAATGTGAGAATGTGAGATTTTCTTAAGGTGTCTTGTCCTGAATTGTCTAAAGTGGGAAGGGGAGTGCATGGGATGATTTTGGACTTGTGACCTCCATATTTTTAAAAACCTTGTACCTCTTGACTTTTCACCAAAGAGCCAGATATTTTCTAGCACAGCTGCTCAACCTTAGTACTAATCATTCAACCAGGAGAGTTACATGCCCATTCAAGCCTTGGAAGTGCTCCAGCTGTCAGTCACCTAACATCCACCTAACAACTATGCAGAAAATGAACTTCCAGATGTAAAAAATGACTCATATATCCTGAAATATATATAGTGGTATAAGGGGTACAAAGAAGAGACAAATGGAAGAATCCATCCATCCAATAAAACTGGACATTCTGTAACGTTTTACTTTTAACATTTCACTAGGCAGTGCTGTTTTTATACCATACTTCTAAACTTCTATACTACCAAAACATGCCTTGCAGATGTGCTTGGATAATTCAGTTAGCATGCCAGTGTCGAGATGTAAAAAACAAACAAAAAAAAACCTCCCTTTGAATGTATAAAAAAGGAGAAAATGGGAAACACTAATGTACAAGCGAGAGGTTTTCTATTTTTATACCATCGAGAATCCATCGAGAATCCATCTTCGTCCGCTTATCCGGTATTGGGTCGCGGGGGGAGCAGCTCCAGCAGGGGACCCCAAACTTCCCTTACCCGAGCAACATTAACCAGCTCCGACTGGGGGATCCCGAGGCGTTCCCAGGCCAGGTTGGAGATATAATCCCTCCACCTAGTCCTGGGTCTTCCCCGAGGCCTCCTCCCAGCTGGACGTTCCTGGAACACCTCCCTAGGGAGGCGCCCAGGGGGGATCCTTACCAGATGCCCGAACCACCTCAACTGGCTCCTTTCGACGTGAAGGAGCTGCGGCTCTACTCCGAGCTCCTCACGGATGACTGAGCTTCTCACCCTATCTCTAAGCCACCCTCCTGAGGAAACCCATTTCGGCCGCTTGTACCCTGGATCTCGTTCTTTCGGTCATGACCCAGCCTTCATGACCATAGGTGAGGGTAGGAAGGAAAACTGACCGGTAGATCGAGAGCTTTGCCTTCTGGCTCAGCTCTCTTTTCGTCACAACAGTGCGATAAATTGAATGTAATACCGCACCCGCTGCGCCGATTCTCCGACCAATCTCCCGCTCCATTGTCCCCTCACTCGCGAACAAAACCCCAAGGTACTTGAACTTCTTCACTTGGGGTAAGGACTCATTCCTAAGGACTCATGGAGTAGGCACTCCATTGGTTTCCTGCTGAGAACCATGGCCTCAGATTTAGAGGTGCTGATCCTCATCCCAACTGCTTCACACTCGGCTGCAAACCGATCTAGTGAGTGCTGAAGGTCACAGGCCGATGATGCCATCAGGACCACATCATCTGCAAAGAGCAGCGATGAGATCCCCAGCCCACCGAACTGCAACCCCTCTCCACCCCGACTACGCCTTGATATCCTGTCCATAAATATTACAAACAGGATTGGTGACAAAGCGTAGCCCTGGCGGAGGCCAACCCTCACCTGAAACGAGTCCGACTTACTGCCGAGAACCCGGACCCAGCTCTCGCTTTGGTTGTACAGAGATTGGATGGCCCTGAGAAGAGACCCCCTCACCCCATACTCCCGCAGCACCTCCCACAGTATCTCCCGGGGGACCCGGTCATACGCCTTTTCCAGATCCACAAAACACATGTAGACCGGTTGGGCATACTCCCAGGCTCCCTCCAGGATCCTTGCGAGAGTAAAGATCTGGTCCGTTGTTCCACGACCAGGACGGAATCCGCATTGTTCCTCCTCAACCCGAGGTTCGACTATCGGCCAAACCCTCCTTTCCAGCACCTTGGAGTAGACTTTACCAGGGAGGCTGAGAAGTGTGATACCCCTGTAATTGGCACACACCCTCTGGTCCCCCTTTTTAAAAAGGGGAACCACCACCCCGGTCTGCCACTCCTTTGGCACCGTCCCAGACTTCCACGCAATGTTGAAGAGGCGTGTCAACCAGGACAGCCCCTCCACACCCAGAGCCTTGAGCATGTCTGGACGGATCTCATCAATCCCCGGGGCTTTGCCACTGTGGAGTTGTTTGCCTACATCAGTGACCTCCGCCTGGGAAATTGACAATGATCCCCCATCCTCCTCCAGCTCTGCCTCTAACATAGAGGGCGTATTAGTCGGATTCAGGAGTTCCTCAAAGTGCTCCTTCCACCGCTCTATTACCTCCTCAGTTGAGGTGAACAGTGTCCCATCCTTACTGTACACAGCTTGGATGGTTCCCCGCTTCCCGCTCCTGAGGTGGCGAACAGTTTTCCAGAAGCACCTTGGTGCCGACCGAAAGTCTTTCTCCATGACTTCTCCAAACTTCTCCCACACCCGCTGCTTTGCCTCTTTCACGGCAGAGGCTGCAGCCCTTTGGGCCCTTCGGTACCCTGCAACCGCCTCCAGAGTCCTCTGGGATAACATATCCCGGAACGACTCCTTCTTCAGTCGGACGGCTTCCCTGACCACCGGTGTCCACCACGGTGTTCGTGGGTTACCGCCCCTTGAGGCACCTAAGACCCTAAGACCACAGCTCCTCGCCGCAGCTTCAGCAAGGGAAACTTTGAACATTGTCCACTCGGGTTCAATGCCCCCAGCCTCCACAGGGATGCACGAAAAGCTCCGCCGGAGGTGTGAGTTGAAAGTCTGTCGGACAGGGGCCTCCTCCAGACGTTCCCAATTTACCCGCACTACCCGTTGGGGCTTAACAGGTCTGTCCAGAGTCTTCCCCCACCCCCTGACCCAACTCACCACCAGATGGTGATCAGTTGACAGCTCCGCCCCTCTCTTCACCCGAGTGTCCAAAACACACGGCCTCAGATCAGATGAAACGATATAAAATCAATCATTGACCTTTGGCCTAGGGTGCTCTGGTACCAAGTACACTTATGAGCATCCCTATGTTCGAACATGGTGTTTGTTATAGACAACCCATGACTAGCACAGAAGTCCAACAACAAACAACCACTTTGGTTTAGATCAGGGAGGCCGTTCCTCCCAATCACGCCTCTCCATGTGTCTCCATCATTGCCCACGTGCGCGTTGAAGTCCCCCAGCAGAACAATGGAGTCCCCCACTGGAGCCCCATGCAGGACTCCATTCAAGGTCTCCAAGAAGGCCGAATACTCCAAACTCCTGTTTGGTGCATATGCACAAACAACAGTCAGAGTTTTCCCCCCCACAACCCGCAGGCGTAGGGAGGCGACCCTCTCGTCCACCGGGGTAAACTCCAACGTAGCGGCGCTCAGCCGGGGGCTTGTGAGTATCACCACACCCGCACGGCGCCTCACACCCTGGGCAACTCCGGAGAAGAAAAGAGTCCAACCCCTATCCAGGAGTATGGTTCCAGAACCGAGACTATGTGTAGAGGTAAGCTCCACCTCCCGCACCAGTTCCGGCTCTGTCCCCCACAGAGAGGTGACATTCCACGTTCCCATAGCCAGCGTCTGCTGCCCGGGTCTGGTCCGTCGAGGCCCCTGACCTTCACTGCCACCCGTGTAGCAGCGCACCCGACCCCAGCGGTTCCTCCCACAGGTGGTGGGCCCATGGGCTGGAGAGATGGGAGCCACGTAGCTTTTTCGGGCTGTGCCCAGCCGGGCTCCGTGGCAAACCCGGCCACCAGGCGCTCGCCGACGAGCCCGCCATCTGGGCCTGGCTCCAGATGGGGGCCCCGGGCTTCCTCCGGGCAGGGTCACTCCATCTCTACCTCGTATATTCATTGGGGTTTTGAACCATTCTTTGTCTGGCCCCTCACCTGAAACCACTTTGCCTTGGGAGACCCTACCAGGAGCACACAGCTCCAGACAACACAGCCCTCAGGTTCACAGAGACACACAAACCTGTCCACCACGATAAGGTGATGGTTCACGGAGAGGCCCTGCTGGGAGTAAATCACCAACAAGTAATCAGTGTGCATGATGGTGTGTGCGTGCGTGGTGGTCGGGAACAATGTGATTTTTGATGAGTGTTAGGCCTGTCTTTATTGCGCTCTCTCCCCTTTGGCCTCTCTGCCCCTCTCCCTCCCTCAGTCCTCTTCCCCCCTCCATCCATCCTCTCCAGTGTTATGGTGACGGATCCGAGTGGCACAGCTTATCCCAGCACACTGGAGCAGCTCTTTGGATCATCAGCCTCAGTTGCGCTAAGACCCGCAGATGAAAGAGGGAGCGGAAAGACTTCGTTTCCCCCCTCTTTCCAACAATAGAAAGCTATTATTCCCTCCTATGCTTTGTTCTTTTGTTCGCCTAATGGTGATCACTTATGGGTCCCACGTATGCTCTTTTGACTCTGAGGCGACTTTGACACCTATTGACTCACGCTTCACATTTTCACACTTTGTGTGTTTGACTTAAACAAGAAGACAGAAAGGAATATTCTATTTGCTGTCATTATGATTTCCAAATAAGGGTTTTGCTTTTTCCAAGAACCGTGAAAGCTACAGGAATCTATTTGATATTCATACTGTGTATGGAGTTAAAAAGTTAAAATGTAGGTAAAAAAAAAAAGCATTTAGCAAGTTGTTACCCACAGTAAATACAAATGTAGGTCATTTGATTTTTCAAAGCTATGATTTTCCTTTCATTTCAGCTCTTCCCTCATAAAACAATCAATAAATGATGAACTGCTCATGTATTAAATAATTGAATATACTCTGTCCGATTTGACTTTCACCTAATCACTTCTGTTTCTCCACGGTCAACCTACAGACGGTCTTTTGTTGCTGCGTCTATCTCAACATCTTGACCCAATTTATTTCACCATCAAATGGAGGTAAAAGAAAGCTTGTATTTGTCAGTAGAAATGAAGTATTTCTTTGATCCATTACAATCCAGGGCATTGCTCAAAAAACAAAGGGATTGACGGCCATCTTTGATTGCTGTAGGAGCCTCGTTAAACCAACACAACCAAAACAAAGGTGAAAAATGATTTTGTTTGATTCTGTTTTGAATAATGCATTTTAAGGGTTTACCGTATGGGTTCATCCTGAGCCATTTTCAAGCTAGCAGTAGGGAATCAGAGTAATGCTCAGGGGAAATTCAGCAGAAAGCCAGACCGTTGTGACGATTGACCGAACCAGTAAACATTAAAGCTGATAGCAATGAGATGAAATGACAGTAACAGTAACGCTGCATTGCATTCATGCCACGTTTCCTGGGAATCTCCTGTGCTTGTGAAGGCATCCTGGATTTAAAACGGGAATGGTGGACTCCGACACTAACAATGAAAACTACTTAATTGAAAGGTAATTACAGAATGCAAATACATTGCATGGCTATTGCTGGGGAAAAAAAACTCTTACTCTCTACTTGTCAGCTGGGTCACCTGAAGGTTTGCTTTTGGATTCCTTATTCATTTAAGAAGACAGAGAGAGAAACCCCCAATACGATGAAAGAGCCCTAATTAATGTTTCATATTAGTTACTTTTTAAATCTAACTCTAGCCAACAGGCCCTGGGCGGTGCTTTGAATATGCGCACTAATGTTTTTATGCTCTACCTCACCTCTGGCTATGATTTAATAACATCTTTCTCAGCTCTATGTCCAGAGCTTTTCTTTTTTTTCTATTAGCGAGCCTTAATTAGCTACATCTTGGAGCCTCTTGTCTCCATCTCTCCGCTCTACTCTCTCTCCCCCACCGCTTTCTGTTTCTTACAGCCAGAAGACAACTACCTGTCACTCTTCTTATCTTCTCTTCTATTTTTCTTCCCTCCTGCTTCCGACTTGTTTTCGTCCTCCTCACACCCTCTACAATCACTCACACATTTAAGAAATGACACGTCCCTGCCTTGGGCCAGCAAAGTCTGAGCTATATCTGTATGTCTGCGGATGTGTTTGCATGAGTGATTGTGTGTGTGTGTGTGTGTGTGTGTGTGTGTGTTGCTTTGTGCAACTAATCTGATATTCACATGTCCTCCCTTTAACCTGCACACGTAACATACCACGGGGGACAGCTAAAAACAGCATAAAATAACACAAACACACACACACACACACACACACAATCAAAACATCTGATGCATCTAAACTTGGTAAACAGTTTACAGCCTGTGGACATCAGGAAGAGAAAGGATGGAGAGGAGAGGAGCAACAGAGAGGGGCAGACAGACAGTAAGATCGATAGACAGAAAGAGAGATATTCTCTCCAAGCTCTTGTTCTTACAGCAGGATTTGCTGAGATTGCACATTTTTACCCACCTTCAATACAGACGAGGCAATATTAGAGTATGAGATTGAGTGTGTGTGTGTGTGTGTGTGTGTGTGTATGTGTGTTTGCATGTGTTTGGTTAAGCAGCTGCAGATTAGTGGAAGGTAATGGCACCGTATTGTGTAGAAGGAGTAAAGCTGTAAAGCAGTGCAATATCTGAGTTGGAATGGAAAAACAGGGGCGAGAGCGGCTGTATGTGGGTGTGAATGTGTGTGGGAGAGAAATGCATGAGTTAGTATTACTGTGGCTAGCCTATACATATGAATCATGTGTCGAGTGTTAAATAACCCTTCATATCCCACTGAAACACGCTCACAGTAATCAGGGTGACTGTCAGCGCAACCAAAGTCCCAGGCCACTTTGCTATGACTTAATCAGGATGATTGTAGATGATAAACGAGCACACACACGCACACACAAAGTGATTGGATCTGCTGAAAAACAATATAGCTGAGCCACTGTGCGCCTGTGGAAGAATGAGGGAAAATTACCAGTCAAAGAGGGCAGCCTGCAATCTTGCGGTGCACAAAAGGCTTTAGGTCTAATTTGAAATAATTCTAATTTAGAATGAGTATTGTGGTTAGTGTGTATTATCCCACCATGCTATTGTGCCTGGAGAACACTCCACTAATCAGGATTTGAGTAAAGTTTGTGTCCGCCTGCGCAGACCCTGGAAACAAAAGAGCAGAAATATTTCAGCTCACACGAAAGGCCCCTCAGCCCATAATGGTGACTCCTTCAAGCAATCTGAATCACAGCCGATTGAGGGTGTTCAGTAGACTTTGGAGTTTGCATGATCGGTACGTTTGACTCAAGTAAAGGCAAAGTATTTGTGACTCAGACAACAGAGTTTCTTTAAGGAAGGTTGGTGTTAAAGGCAGATTAGTTTTATTGTATCAGAGCTGGGTTTTTTTGTTTTATCTTTAAGTGGTGCAGCTTGTTCTGAACTTGAAAGAGTTGAAACTTTCTTATTTTCTGTGTTGTTGAATATGTAAGGCTGCATTCTGCAAAGATTGATTCTTATTATAAAAATATTGACTATTATAGTTGCATTAAGTGAAACAAAGAAATATCATCACCAGAATGTAGTTAAAGTCTCAAAAGTAAAAGTACTCGTTCTGCAGAAAAAATAGCCCCTGTGAGTGACATATTATTATACTTGTATATAACATTATTAGATTGTTAATACTGATGCAACAGTGTGTAAGTAGCATGCTGCTGTTGTAGCTGGTCCAGGTGCAGCTAGTTTTAACCAAAGGTCACAATGTAAATCTGAGGGGGTGTGAGATGATTAATGGTGCAGGAAATACAAAAAAACTAAGTTCTGCTACATGTATTTTTTAGACTATTCTCTAATCCTTGTTTTGTGTGAAATATTGGAGAGTTTTATCTCTTTGGGCCTCAAACAATTACTTAAATAAAACCATCTGATTGTTATGGAAAAACTCAAGAGCAGCACAACTCATTTCACATACGTGAACAAGGTTCAATGAACACTCAATTGAGGAGAGAATAAAGCAGGCAGTACAGTTTAACCACGATGTGCTATTGTGCAATGCCGTCCCAACTCTCTGAAGTTCCTGTCTTCCTGAAGGTGTATTTAAATAGCCTGACAAGCCAGACCCACATCCAGATGTAGGGTCTGGGAACTCACCATTGACGGAGCTCGATCCGAGGGGCGGGATAAACGGTTGTCTTTCAAATTCCCTCTGCACGTAATAGGATAGGGCTACAACCAGGCAGAGCAACAAAGAAGGTAGCGAAGCTGGTTGATAGATTAAACTTTTGCCGTACCCGGTCGGTAAAACTCCGAACACATCTTCCTTTTTTAAGAATGATTTCTGTGCCGTTCTTTGTTCTTTTATCAAAGAAAAGCTTAACTCCAAGTCTTCCAGAAGTCCGCTGTTCCCAGCAGCAGCCATAAGCCCAGCCCGCCGACTCTATACACAATGTGATTGGCCTGACCAAAATTTGGTTTTTGCTGCTTGAAATTTATTTGCTGCCACTAGGGGGAGTCTAGATTTCTAGGCTAGTATTTAAACTCATGCTGGAGGCGTTAAGTTTAGCTGAACCTTTATTGTAAACAAAGATATTGCAGGCACCTAAACACAGACGCTTAAGCCTAGTTAAGCCTATCTCTCTCTCTCTGGGAAGAATGCAAAAGTGTGGCAGGCCCACTAACCTCCAAAAGGAGACAGTCCTGAAACAAAACATTCCGTTAGCATGCAGCTGTCTACACTGCCTGAATTTGTAGAGAGACAAACATAATTATACATGAAAAGGTTTGGTTATTAGAGACTGGCCGAATATTCTCGTCCCCTAGTCTATATCCACAACGTTTCACTTCCGGGATTGCTCCGTTGCCGCCGGAAATTCCGCCAGATGTCACTCTTTTCGTCCGGATGTCCATTAACATCCACTTTCTTTGTGTTGAAATTTTTAAATCCGGTCGAGTTGTGAGGACTATGGTTCACTGGTCCTCAGATCCAGACAGCTGAGCTTTCTGTTGCACAACTAAAACAACTTTTGAACGTACACGTTTGTCTCTTTCACCGAACAAAGACGAGATTAATTATCTTGTTAACTCATCATAAAACACACTTCATTCAAACTGGACAGATACAAAATAAAACTCACCAAATCCATCTAGTTAGTCTTTGTACTGCTCCAACAATCACCAACTCTCGTTTGGTCCAAAGAACTCCTTAATTCACAGAGTAAAATGTGGAAATATACTGGCTCCACGTGCTGTTTCCCTCGTGTCTGTTTCTGCTGTCCCAGCTCCTCGTTGAGCAGAAGCTCGTTGGCTGGTTTCACTCCATCTTCGGAGGCAGACCGATAAATTAGCATAATAAAATGATAAACACCGCCCAAAAATTGCCCTGCTGGTCTTAGTTGTCTTTTCCAGTTTATCTTCAGAACCATGAAGAAAGTCTCCAGCACACCTCTGTCCAAGTGAGGAGTAAAACCTTCATGCAGAGTAACGCACTCACAGGCTGAGCTGTCATCTGCGACAATATCCAACAAAAACGCTGACATTCATTGCAGCAGAATTATTCTGTTTCTATTGGTATCGGAGTGCAATTTGAGCAAAGGCACCCCCAGTCAGTGTTTTGCTGTCGGCAGCTCAGATTCTGAACTCCCTGCTGCAGACGCAGCCTCTCTCGGCCTCTCTCTGGCTGAAAAGGGATACGGTTGGATATCTGAGTCGGCCAAAACACCGTAAAATGTACACTGTAATAAGATTTTGTCAATAACATCCTTTCGCTGATGGAAACAAAGCTAGTTTGCAATACAAGAGAAGAGAACAGGGAAGTTTGTGAACGGCATTGCACTCCCAGCTACCAAAGCCAAAGTAGCCCTCTGTAGTTCTTCCGTACGGAAGTAGAGCAGATTTGAGCCCCAGAGACACAGAGAACATAGGACATAATTGCAGGCTTTTTTCACACCATATCACTAACCCAGATAGATAGAGGTAAATTGGAAAAAGGCTGAATTGTGCCTTTAAGTACAGTATTTGAGTAAATGCACTTAGTTTCCACCACTGCACACAGAGCTTCATGCATGCTGTATACACTCATATGCAACCCGCAGACTCTCACACACAAAGTGAGTGCGTGTCCCACAGTATTATTATTCAAAAGGTTCTGTCTTGGCTCTTATCTCCAGACACAGCAGCAGGATGGCTTTAGAGTATGGACTTAGTTTGAGGGACCTCTGTCGTCGTCAACAGTTTCTCCGAAGAGACAGAAAACACAAAACAGAAGGAAATGGCTTATATCAGCTAAAGATTTTGCTGAATTGAAAATGAAAAGCGGGTAATATATTGAAATACATCTAATCCTTTGACTGGTCATTTATTTTGTCTCTCTCATGGGATGAGGGACTCACTTACTTTATTTCTCTTTATAGATCTTCCTTTTACCTCACCAGTGGCCACAGGTGTACCATAACTGTTAACATCTTTTTCTGGAGTCCCATTTCTCTCCATACTCATCTCCCTCTCCCGCCCTCCCCATCAATTCCAAACCCTGAATTCGCTCCATCCCTCGGTCTATCCCCCTTTTCTTGTCTCCGGCCAAAACAGTTGCAGCTACGGCCATTTTGACCTACTTCTAGACAATACCCCTTCCAGTCGGCCCTCTACCCCCTCTTTTACTTTCTGTCTCATAGACACTGGTCTTTCTTTGCAGATGCAGTGAATTTGTGAGGAGGAAACACTCATGGGGAGAAGTCAGTGTTCCCCTGTGTCTGAATGCCTGAGAGGTAACCTATTTAGGAGCAGAGAGAGAAGGAAAGATGGCGGGGTTGAATATAAATTCTGTTTCCGTTTATTAGGTCAAAACCATTTAGGGTGTATGTTTGAAACAACAGTAGAGGAAAAACATAGGTGACACAAGTTCCCTCCTTTTGTCCCTTTTGGCTACAGTGCAGTTCTAGAGAGTAGGCCATAAGGGTGTTTTCAGATTTATTGCAAAATCGATACCAGTACATGGATCATATTCAGTGACCCCAAACAGAAAGATGAGAGTACATCCAAGGGACCTTTCCTCAGCAGTTTTGTCTCACTTTACATCAAATCAACTCTGCGCAAGCATTTTTCTTTACAGCACAGAGTGAAGACAGAAGGACTGGATTTTTGCTGCCCTGTTACCACTCTACCACACTTGTAAAACTAATTTGATGTCAAAGGTTGCAGGACTTTTATGATGCTGCACCTTTGATAAAGGGAATCTCACTGTGTCTCTTACTGCTTGTTTTAGGTAGAATGCAATCTGTTCTATAAGCTCTGAAATATTTATTTCAGCAAGTCATTTAATCTAGAAATTACTAATTTTTTAAGGGAAAAAAAAACATGTCAATAGGTTAAGTTAATTCCAATTGAGCACGGTACAAGTTCACTTCTTTTAAGTTGTTTCTTCAGGTGCCATTTTTCATCATGATGATGGTAAAGCAAATTGCTTTTTCCCTGCCTTGATTTAAGTTATTTCCTGAAAGTTCAGCAGCTACAGTAGAAACACGAGGAACTATCTCACCCCAGTTAAAAAAATGGTTGAAATATTGAATGGTTGAATATGAGACTTAATGACTTGTAAAGCTCTTGCGTTTTACTGCTATGTGAAACAAATTTCAAACTGCAGCAGAAAAGATAAGATGCTGGAGTGTATCTCAGGCAAGCAAGAGTCCCTGAGAAGAAATTTATCCCCTGCATCATCTCTGGACACAAGTCTGCATATCTTGTTACTATGACAGTGGATTTACTTCCCCTATACTACCAAAAGACAGTCTTTTGCTTGGTCTTCCAGATGCTGCAGTTGGCAGACACAACACGTTTGACAGCAGAGGCATAGCATTTCTCTGAAACGCTATCAAAATGCAACTTTCATTAAAAGCACAGAAAGTCTTTCAGTACATACAGTATGGCGCTACACTGCATGAGCTACCTTCGTAGTTATTTGAATATTACAGTTATTTACAATCGCTAACATTGTTTTGTCCAATCTGTATTCACATTTTCAAAACTTTAAACACAATTAAGCCAACATCGGTCCGTTCAGGCCATACCATTATCACAAAGTATCAAGTAATGTTGTTCCCACAAAATATGCAGTCAATTAACCCATTTCTGAAATGTTCATTTCTTCTTTACATACAAGCTTGCCCAATACCAAAATGATGGATCTTGCTTGTCTTATTTACAAATGCTTGCACACAACAATCAGAATTGAAGACTTAGTGGTCAAAACCCTAAATATTTTTAAAGGAATAGTGAGCGGGTCAAGGAACTCAGGCAATAATATGTCCAGGTACAGTACATTGTCTATCGAATGTCTTGTTCTATAGTGAGTTTTTTTATTAGTTACTCTACATGTAAACATGAGTTATAGTACTGATACAGATTAGATACTATACTAATCTCATGGATTAGAACAGGAACGTGCATTCCCTTCTGTGCCTTTTTATTTGATTGAATTTCTTTACAAATTATGAACCAAACGCCACATAGGTTGGATTATATGTTGATCACTGACTGCAATTTTCTGTTAATAATAAAGCTTTTACTTCTGCAATTCTGTCATTTTTTGTACCGTACATTCTATAAAGTAAAGATGACTCTTTCACTTTTGCATAGTTTGTTGCCAAAAATGCACACATTTGACCCTCAAGCTAAACATATAGGGTGGTTTAAAGTGAAAGGAAACTGAATTACAAAAAGCAATGGATTTAGCATTGTCTATTGTATTTCAGAACTGAAACATGCAAAATAATGCAGTTTTTGTAATGTTATTAACTGAAAGAAAGTGGTTGTCCTATGATTGACTATCTGTTCCTCTTGGGGGTGATCAACATGGTAGTGTTTTGACCGAATGATTTGATTTTAAGTCAGGTTTGTGGTGTTTTGATAGAGTTAGTGTATGAAGAAAACATTTTTTGCATTTTGAAATGTAGAGTTGGTATTTAATAAACAAAATGTGGTTTTGAGCAGTAGATGCACTATTTGGCCAATTTTGTGACAGTTAGTTTATGCAGCTAATGAGGAAGATGTGATTGCCGTTTTTCTGCATGTAATTACCTGCCTGCACTGATAGATTTCTGATGATTCTCTGAGACAGGGAGCAAACACCCCATTTGACAATATTGATCCAAGCAACATGCACATCTGAGGGAGCTATCCAGGACACGCAGCAGGCTAACAAGAAACATAATGGTACAAGGTCAACTCTAAAGAAAGCAAAAGAAAAGAGACCAAACTCTTTTCTTTCCAGTTCACACAGCTGTTTTGCAACATTGTTGAGGCCTGATGCACAGAGGACATGTAAAAGACTTTATTTAGACATAACTCTCTATTGTGGATACTGTGTTGTACATTAGTTATAAGATAGTGGTAAAAGATAAAGATGTTTTTTCTTGTTCTTGTTTTCTTGAAAAATGATTCGCTCAGCATGGCATGAACACAAGTCAAGTGTGTTCAGCAAAAGACAAAATTAAAAAGACACAGTAAACATTAAACATTCATTTCCTTCAGGGCATCTGCTACATTCCATTATTCATCTAAGAGCATGCTATATGTAAATGAACAAATTCTGCTTGACTGCGACATGAAACATGAACACTTGTATCCCTCTCTGGCTTGTATATCCCTTAAATAAAGGATTTTAAATGAGACATAATGCAAATTCATAGTTTTAAGCTCTTTTTTCACCGCCTGTAGGTACTGTAAAGGGTGTTTTAATTCTTCGTTTTCACAATGTGTGTTTCTTCCGGCGTGGATGGCTGTTAAAGACACTGTATAATGTCCGGTCATATAGAAATGTATTTGTGGCCGTGTCTCTTCCTTGTGTTTTCCCTTTCCCTTGGGTCTCTTGTGCTCCGGTCTGTCTGTGAGGAAATATTTTACTTTGCCTTTTCCCCCCAGTGAGCATGCATGCTACTTTAAAGCAACAACCCAAAATCCATAACTAGAAGCTGATCTATACCAAATACAAAATCTTCAGACTGAAAGTATCATTCACTCAGTGTGTTTCATTTGTTTTCCCTACCACAAGCACTAATGACAATTAAGGCATGATTAATGTTTTAAATACGTATGTTTAGGCATCAGTGATGTAGAATTGTACTAGTACACCGTGACATCACTGATGGGTGTGGTTAAAGGTGCAAAGAAGCCAGAGAAGGTGGTGAAACTCTACTTTTCAGACTGATATTAAGATAGGTTAGGGCAATGGCATGGTCTTAGTTAAATATTAAAAAACTTAACTCTAACTAGACTTTTAAATATTTAAAAACAAGTCCTGATATTTCCCTAACTTTAGTAACCTAAACCTAACAACATGTGGGACACAGAACACAAACCCAAGTCACCAGTGATAAAGTATCTAACCCATATACAAATTATAAACCAGGCAGCAATTACCATCCATCCATCCATCTTCGTCCGCTTATCCGGTGTTGGGTCGCGGGGGGAGCAGCTCCAGCAGGGGACCCCAAACTTCCCTTTCCCGAGCAACATTAACCAGCTCCGACTGGGGATCCCGAGGCGTTCCCAGGCCAGGTTGGAGATATAATCCCTCCACCTAGTCCTGGGTCTTCCCCGAGGCCTCCTCCCAGCTGGACGTGCCTGGAACACCTCCCTAGGGAGGCGCCCAGGGGGCATCCTTACCAGATGCCCGAACCACCTCAACTGGCTCCTTTCGACGCAAAGGAGCAGCGGCTCTACTCCGAGCTCCTCACAGATGACTGAGCTTCTCACCCTATCTATAAGGGAGACGCCAGCCACCCTCCTGAGGAAACCCATTTCAGCCGCTTGTACCCTGGATCTCGTTCTTTCGGTCATGACCCAGCCTTCATGACCATAGGTGAGGGTAGGAACGAAAACTGACCGGTAGATCGAGAGCTTTGCCTTCTGGCTAAGCTCTCTTTTCGTCACAACGGTGCGATAGATTGAATGCAATACCGCACCCGCTGCGCCGATTCTCCGACCAATCTCCCGCTCCATTGTCCCCTCACTCGCGAACACAACCCCAAGGTACTT
The DNA here is from genome assembly GCF_004354835.1 of Perca flavescens. NCBI lineage: Eukaryota > Metazoa > Chordata > Actinopteri > Perciformes > Percidae > Perca > Perca flavescens. The sequence continues at coordinate 15,965,087 of NC_041348.1, forward strand.
GAACTCCTTCACTTGGGGTAAGGACTCATTCCCTACCTGGAGAAGGCATTCCATCGGTTTCCTGCTGAGAACCATGGCCTCAGATTTAGAGGTGCTGATCCTCATCCCAACCGCTTCACACTTGGTTGCGAACCGATCCAGTGAGTGCTGAAGGTCGCAGGCCGATGATGCCATCAGGACCACATCATCTGCAAAGAGCAGCGATGAGATCCCCAGCCCACCAAACTGCAACCCCTCCCCACCCCGACTACGCCTCGATATCCTGTCCATAAATACTACAAACAGGATTGGTGACAAAGCGCAGCCCTGGCGGAGGCCAACCCTCACCTGAAACGAGTCCGACTTACTACCGAGAACCCGGACACAGCTCTCGCTTTGGTTGTACAGAGATTGGATGGCCCTGAGAAGAGACCCCCTCACCCCATACTCCCGCAGCACCTCCCACAGTATCTCCCGGGGACCCGGTCATACGCCTTCTCCAAATCCACAAAACACATGTAGACCGGTTGGGCATACTCCCAGGCTCCCTCCAGGATCCTTGCGAGAGTGAAGAGCTGGTCCGTTGTTCCACGACCAGGACGGAATCCGCATTGTTCCTCCTCAACCCGAGGTTCGACTATCGGCCGAACCCTCCTTTCCAGCACCTTGGAGTAGACTTTACCAGGGAGGCTGAGAAGTGTGATACCCCTATAATTGGCACACACCCTCTGGTCCCCCTTTTAAAAGGGGAACCACCACCCCAGTCTGCCACTCCTTTGGCACCGTCCCCAGACTTCCACGCAATGTTGAAAAGGCGTGTCAACCAGGACAGCCCCTCCACACCCAGAGCCTTGAGCATTTCTGGACGGATCTCATCAATCCCGGGGCTTTGCCACTGTGTAGTTGTTTGACTACATCAGTGACTTCCGCCTGGGAAATCGGCGACAATCCCCCATTATCCTCCAGCTCTGCCTCTAACATAGAGGGCGATTAGTCGGATTCAGGAGTTCCTCAAAGTGCTCCTTCCACCGCCCCTATTACCTCCTCAGTTGAGGTCAACAGTGTCCCATCCTTACTGTACACAGCTTGGGTGGTTCCCCTTCCCCCCCTCCTGAGGTGGCGAACAGTTTTCCAGAAGCACTTTGGTGCCGACCGAAAGTCCTTCTCCATGTCTTCTCCAAACTTCTCCCACACCCGCTGCTTTGCCTCTTTCACGGCAGAGGCTGCAGCCCTTCGGGCCCTTCGGTGCCCTGCAACTGCCTCCGAGTCCTCCGGGATAACATATCCGGAAAGACTCCTTCTTCAGTCGGACGGCTTCCCTGACCACCGGTGTCCACCACGGTGTTCGTGGGTTACCGCCCCTTGAGGCACCTAAGACCCTAAGACCACAGCTCCTCGCCGCAGCTTCAGCAATGGAAACTTTGAACATTGTCCACTCGGGTTCAATGCCCCCAGCCTCCACAGGGATGCACGAAAAGCTCCGCCCGGAGGTGTGAGTTGAAAGTCTGTTGGACAGGGGCCTCCTCCAGACGTTCCCAATTTACCCGCACTACACGTTTGGGCTTACCAGGTCTGTCCAGAGTCTTCCCCACCCTCTGACCCAACTCACCACCAGATGGTGATCGGTTGACAGCTCTGCCCCTCTCTTCACCCAGTGTCCAAAACATACGGCCTCAGATCAGATGAAACGATTATGAAATCGATCATTGACCTTGGCCTAGGGTGCTCTGGTACCAGGTACACTTATGAGCATCCCTATGTTCGAACATGGTGTTCGTTATAGACAATCCATGACTAGCACAGAAGTCCAACAACAAACAACCACTCTGGTTTAGATCAGGAGGCCGTTCCTCCCAATCACGCCTCTCCAGGTGTCTCCATCATTGCCCACGTGTGCGTTGAAGTCCCCCAGCAGAACAATGGAGTCCCCACTGGAGCCCCATGCAGGACTCCAGTCAAGGTCTCCAAGAAGGCCGAATACTCGAACTCCTGTTTGGTGCATATGCACAAACAACAGTCAGAGTTTTCCCCCACAACCCGCAGGCGAGGGAGGCGACCCTCTCGTCCACCGGGTAAACTCCAACACAGCGGCGCTCAGCCGGGGTCTTGTGAGTATCCCCACACTCGCCCGGGCGCCTCACACCCTGGGCAACTCCGAGAAGAAAAAGAGTCCAACCCTTATCCAGGAGTATGGTTCCAGAACCAAGACTGTGCGAGAGGTAAGCCCCACCAGATCTAACCGGTAGCGCTCCACCTCCCGCACCAGTTCGGCTCCTTCCCCACAGAGGTGACGTTCCACGTCCCCAGAGCCAGCGTCTGCCGCCCGGGTCTGGTCCGTCGAGGCCCCTGACCTTCACTGCCACCCATGTGGCATCGCACCCGATTTCTTCAAAAATGCATTTAGCAGAGCAAATTAGTACCATACATTTTGCCAAAGTTTTTTTTTTGGGGCAAAATAATAGTTTTTTTGGTTACAGCAGTTTTCTATTTTCCCACTACACCTGTTTGTGAGCTAGCAAGTTGGGTTCACCCCTCAAACCGCACTTAAAACTTAGATGAGATGTTTCTGTCCCTGCACTGATGTACGTTGGATCGTTCAATCCCTCCAGTAATACAGGGCTTGACGTTTCAATCCCCTCAACTCACAAGGAGCTAAAGCCATGGCCCTGTGAGGCACATCTACCAAAAATACATCCAGTAGCTTGTGAAAGTCTGACAACAAATTTGATCTCCAGCTGTGATTCCAGGCAAGCAGTGACCCCATGCAGGATAGAGCACTCGTCACTTCAGGGGGAAAAAAATGCTGCTTTGCCTGTGGCTGTTTATAATGCTTCTTTAATCTAAAGCCGCCTGTGTCTTTATCAGCTGCAAACATCCATCTGCGTTTACAGAAACCCACTTAAGTGGCTCAACACACACGGTAACATCAGGCACACTTCCCCCGCCATGCGCTCTATCAATGTACCTGGCAGCGCATCCACTCACACCATTTACATTTCAAAGTCAGAAACATTTGCACAAACACACACACAGTTGCCATCTGGTTATTTCTGGTTTCTCTCATACCCATTGGTTTCCAGACCGTATGAGTGAAACCTACATGTCGTTTTCAGTGGGGCTATACATGCTTGTGTTGATGCATGTTGGAATACAATAGTAGGAGTGAATGTAACTGCATGTAATCCTTCAAATTACGGTTGTGTCTTTGTGAGTCACAACCCGTGGCTGTGTGTATGTGTTTAAGCACTTGTTAACACAGTCTAGAGTTTGTACGTATCCAGCTGTGCGTGTCACCAGCTCTTTCCTATGTGTTCCGAATATGCACGTGGGTGTTGTGCGGGCTTGCGTATTTGTGTCTAAGTGTGTGTGTGTGTGTGCGTTTGCTGGCTTGTGGTAGAGGCTGTTGCATTGAGGAGGCCTTATCTGTCGTGTTCAGAGAGGTAGCTCTCATGGGAGATAGAGCTCTCAAGCGGAAGCATGTATATGTGTGTGTGTGTGTGTGTGTGTGTGTGTGTGTGTGTGTTGGTGTGTCAACGTCCACAAACCTCTGGAGTGTCTGAATGCGAGTTGGGGTTAATGTGCTCACCCCTGGGCAGACGAGGCAACTCTCACTCTCTATTAAACTGTCCTTCATCTGGGAGAAGATGAGGCCCATTATATCACAGTCCCCAGATAATGACCACTAATCCCTCCCTACTGAGGAAAACGTGAGAGAGAGGTAGTTGGGTTGAGAAAGCTAGGGTCGGATGGAAGAGGAGAAAGAGTGTGACTAGAGGCAGGCATTAATATTCTAATGTATGGCTGTTATTGACCTCTCCCTCTCTCCTTTCACTTCTTCCCCTCTCTGTTCTCTGTTCAATTGCATCCACACAAACACACACACACACACACACCTCCACCCATCCCATTGTCCTTCGTTCCTTCATGCAGAGATCAGTGCGAGGGAAACGGACTGTGAATGCATTAGTGTCATCATCATCATCAGGGGACACAAGGCTTCATCTGTCATCATCCCGCGACAGCTAGGGCAGTTCTCCACAGGGCGGGCTATTACTCTCCATTACCCACCACGCACACACACACATGCACACACGCACCCTGGGACTGGGGTAATGAGGGGGTGCATCAGCGGTCGTCCTCACCCTCCAAAATCTGATACATAATGTTTTTTCATCACTGTCTGGTTAAAAATCTATAAATCAATTTCCCTCACAAAATACTGTGCCATTGAGCAGAGGAGAATGTTTTTACCGACTTCTGCCGCAACTGATCCAGAATGAAATGAAATCATCTTCTGCTTGAAATACCCTCCCTACACGGTTACTGCTATCAGTCGGAGATGGAAAAATCTCGACACGCACTCACACACACCCGATGATGAAGATGAGGGAAAGATGGGAGAGAAAGGCGTAGAGGGGGAGATGAGAGCGTGAGGATGGCAGAGTAGAGATTTTTCAGAAACCGGTATGATCAATATTTCTCTATTCTTCATTCTATTAGAGTGGCTCAGAAACAATTCTCTGTTAGCTCTTTCTCGTGCTGGAATAAAATCTTCTTTCTCTCCCTTACTTACCAACTCTGGCTACATTTTTACTCTCCAGTTGTAAAACCGTTACCATTAGTTGCAAGCATAGTTAGTTATTATTACTAACAGTGTGCGTGTGTGTGTGTGTGTGTTGTGTTGGTATTTGTGTGTATTTTATTCTTGTTTATCTATGCAACATCAAGTTTGATGTCTCGATGTCATTCGAGATAGACCCAAGTCACGTCTCAAATCTTTCATATCAATTCTTAAGGCTAGTCTCTAGTCCATTAGAGCATGTCCAAGTCAAGTCTCAAGTCTTTCACGTCTAATCTCAAGTCCTCTATGGCAAGCAAAAGTCAAGTCTCAAATCTTGGTCTAGTTTCAAGTCATCTATGGGAAGTCCTTCAGTTTGGAAGTCATGTCTCAAGTATTTTGCTTAAGTCTCAAGACTTTCACTTAAAGTCTGAAGTCTTTAGTCCTTTAGAGACTATTATGCTATGTCTCAAGGTGTCTATGGCCCGTCCAAGTCAAGTCGTCTTTCAAGTCTGAGTTCTTGCATGCAAAATCCAAATCTCAAATATTTTAGGTCACATTTTAATTCCCTTAGGGCAAGTCTGGTCTCAAATCTTTCCGGTCAGGTTTTAAGTTCTATATGGCAAGTCCAAGCAACTTCTGAAGTCCTTAAAATCTAGTTTTAAGTAAAGTCTCATGTTCACATTTAGGGGATGTCTCAAGTCCTTCAGGGCAAATCCAAGTCTCAAGTCCAGTTTCAAGTTAGTTAAGTCAAGTTATTAGGAACGCAGGTCTTAAGTTCAGGTCAAGACCTTATTTGTGTGACTTAAGATGCATTCCCAAGTCTCAAGTCTGCAGCATGTGCTCTGCATTTATCCTACACGTGCTAAAATCTTGTCTCTTTTCATTGCACCTCAAATCAGTTAACTGACAGCCGTCACCCAGCAGACAGGCCCCTTAAGGTGCTGACGTCCAGATATACAGAGCGACATACAAATTTAGCTAATCCGTACACTTAATCCAAGTAGGCTATCTATTTTATATTTTTGTTGGGTTGCCAGTGAGCTTTATGCTCATCTCTACTATCAAACTAAAGAGTAAAAATCAATAAACAAACCTTGCATGATGAGTGACTGGTAGCATTGCTGCTGAGGGAGCTGCATCCTGCATGTTCCCGACTGTGTACGGCTGATTTGCAGCTGATTTATCTTACACCAGTTGTCATGGCCCCCGAGGACACCAACCTTCTCTGCCAGCCATGACACTCAAATATCACAATAACTCAAACAGTCCGAGGGGAAGATTACATGGTGCATCATGCCATGACAGAAAAAGACTCTGAAATGCAGCACTTTCTAACTGCGGGAACAGCAGGCTCACCAATATACTGTGTATCTAACTCAGGGTGTTAAAATGCTTTGTAGGGATTGTAGAGGTTTCTTAAACCCGCCAGTTCATCCAGTGCACCTGCTGTCCAGTCATATGAAGCACTCTAAAACTGGTTTGGGGGACTCCAGTGAGATACAGGGGTTTATGAAGAGCCAGTATATTGATCTAACTTTTTCTTATGCATAGGCCTACTAGAAGAATTGCTCCGGTCGATATCTGAGGACTATGGTTAACCTTTTCTCAGATCTCTTCATGGTAAATCCAGACAGCTAGCTAGACTATCTGTCCAATATGAGTTTTCTGTTGCAAGACTAAAACAACTTTTAAACGTACACATGTTCCACCAAAACAAGTTCCTTCTGAGCCTACTTTGCAGTGGCACCGCGGCTTTTCTCCAAGACGATTGTGATTGGTTTAAGAAATGCCAATGTTATTCAGAGCACGTTTTCCTCCCATCCCCGAATGCTATGTGGAGTAGACAGACCCTCCTCTAGCGCTTTGGAGGAGGGACTGTCAAAGCGAGAGTAAGTGCTAATTAACAATTGTTAGCGTGCTAACATCCTAAGATGATCATGACAAACATTACACCTGTTTAGCATTAGCATGTTAGCATTGTCATTGTGCGCAGGTTAGCATTTAGTTTAAAACACTGCTGTGACTACGAACAGGTTGTAGAATTTTTATGTAACTATATACACAATTTAAATAGTTAGTTTACGTTAACAAAATTACACACTTTTAAACACACATTGGGGGAAAAACTGTTTTCAACTCAGTTAATAACACTTTCTTTTAAAATGCTTTAAATGATATTCTCAAGTGATATGAACTTTAAATATGTATAAGCATCATCTTGATTGCAAGATATCACCACTTTAAAGTCATAAGAAAACTCTGAAAGTAAGCGTATTGAAATGAGGACCATCATCTCATCTCATTGGGAGATTATCCACTTGTTAAGTTGTAAAGTATAATTTAAGGACTGCAAAGACGTTAAAAAACTGTGTTAAAATTAGTATTTTTGCACTGCACACAAACACAAACCTCTTGCGCTAATATCTGAAGCAACTCATTCAAGGGCATGTCACTTCTTGACTCATCAAAAAAGCACAGCAATTTTCTGTGACGATTACCCAAAGCCAATCACACAGGCCCTGATTAGCACTCGAGTAGCTGCTTTGGTTGGTAACACTCATTTCCAGGAACAAGGAGGCCATCTCTGGGAAAATAACACAGAAAAACACATATATGCTCACTCCCTCCAATAACATCCACACAACCGATTCATGTCAGAGAAAGAGAAAAGCCAGAGAGAGTTGAAATGAGCACAATTTTACCATGAACTTTATATGACACTGGGAGGCATCAGTCACTCTGATTGTGAGGTGTCAGAAGTTATGTGAGAGCAACAATGCAGCACACAGCTATCGGATGTAATTTGTGTATAAGAGGGCAAGAAGGTCAAAGAAAAAGGGACATAATGGAAGATCAATTACTCATTAGAAACCATGCCTTTCCCTTTTATTTGTGTTCCATTAAGCAAATGTTTATTTTCGAACCAATACAGCCGACTGAAATGATCTCCTATGACAGGGTAGAGGGGTGAAGATAGAGTGAACATGAGAGACAGAGGAAGTTAGCGTGTGAAAAAGAGATGAAGAATTCAGTTTGTGTGTGTATGAGAATGTAAGTGACAGGGCGTTCGCGAGGAGGATTTGCACAGTATTGATCTGTTGACCTGATGATCGCTTTGATTTAGTGTCACTCTATTCAGCCAGATTTCATGATTTAATTAGGAGCTTTGAAGCGATAGTATGTGTCGTTTTTGCGGATCAGAGTATCCCTCTCCTTTCAGATCTGTCTTTTGCAAAGCAGTCGGCCTGCCCAGCCACGCTCCATTCAATTTAGTTCAACAGGCTTTTTCAAAACAACCAAGCCATCGTTAAGACTATTCCTGAGTCAGATGCTAGGTGGATTGACTCTTTTGATCTCACGAAATAAATCTGGAAGTGTGATACTTTTGTCAGAAACAGTATTTCCATAGATGTGGAACTTTTTAGTTTACTGGTTTAAATTTCTTCTTTCCACTCTCTCCCAAAAGAGAAAGTTTCAATATACTTAGCAACAAAGTCTGGCACCTTTTAACGACTTCCATCATTTACAAGGGCTATATCTGGGTCTGTTATTGTCACTCAAATGCCCTAATCCTCTACGGATGCAATGACCTGTGGAGGAAATCTAGTGGTCCGGGACTCAAGGGTGGACAGACAGATGGATGGATGTGCACAAGGATGCGTGAAAGAAGGTGCCTTGAAAATTGGATTTCTCTCGCCTCTGCCTCTTAGACTAAAGGCTAAAAACAACAGGAAAGTAGAGGGAAGTCTGAGGACGGAGAGGGAGGGGTGATCGCTCGGGGCCGTGTCAGAAGAAGCACTGAATTGTGGAGTGGGCTCTTTTTCTCCTTCCCAAATTGCACACCCCATTACCCCCCCATGGCTAAACCTGGCCTTAGCCACAAAGGTGGAGGGGTGGCTTTGGGTGGTGGACACAGAGGAGGGTGACACATACACTCACACACAAACCCAAACACACCTTCTCTCGAGACAAGCTGTAACAGCAAGGCTGGAGCGTCAAGATGAGGTCCTGGTCCGCCAGATGTAGGACGCAGGCGGAGCTACTCAAGTGAGTCAGAGAAGGAAAAAGGTATGGAGGGAGGAAGAGAAGGAGGGAAGGATTGGAATGGGATACACAACTCATGATAAACACATCCATCCTCATTATTGTAATAACCTGCCTGCCACGCACCAGTGCAGCATCTCTCTTCCTCCATCTCTCACCATCGGTTGCTCCCTCTCATTCACACACACATGCACACACACACACACACACACACACACACACACACACACACACACACACACACACACACACAGGCAAAACATTCACACACACACACCGCAGAGGGCAATATATTACAAACAGACATATCGGTGCAAAAAAATATCTGAATCCTGAATTACATTTTTAAACATCGCCCATCCTATCTAATCTCAGACCTGAAGAACAAAATCACTTTTTGGTGCATGAGAGCTTCCAGACCAATACTTCTGTTAGATTACGAATTAATGTTTCCTGTGGCTTCCGCATTGTAAACTCATCACCTATTCCTGCTCTGTCCATGGTCGATGAGAAAAGCTGAGGGAAGCACTGGTAGGATTAAGGCACTAAAACACACACACACACACACACACACACACACACACACACACACACTGAAAGACAACTTCCTATAAATTCAACATTGTTCCTGCTCTCTTAGAGTAACAGTGTAGTGCAGTGTATACTCAAACATACAATATGGACATCAGGTTTCATGTAAAGTCAGATCTCCAGCCTTTTTGGGTGGAGTTTGCATGTTCTTCCAGACTTTCTTTGACATACTATACTATGACTTTTCACTTTCTTGGACACTCTATACTATGCGTATTTTTGACATACTATATTATGAGTTTTTATCACTTTTTACGACATAATATACTATGACTTTTTTATCACTGTTTTTGACATACTATACTATGACTTTTCACTTTCTTTGACACACTATACATTGACTAGCCTGGTCCTACCAGACTCTCGTACATTTCATTTGTACAGAGAGTCTGGCCTCTCTCCATTGACAAGTGTTAACTTTCTTGAAGGCGGGTACTCTGTTGAAGTTTAAAACTACTGGATCTGCCCAGAGCCACTATGGACCTGCCATAACCAATCGCTAACGTTTGGTCGTGACGTCGGCTTAGCATCGCTAGCGTTCGCCTTAGCCAACTCTTTCACCACTAACGGAGCGAGCTAGAAAATCTAATCCTTCTCAGCCACTCCCTCTGTTCGCTGGTTGGACCGGTAAAGCTTTGACCGGAGAAAACCCAAAATTATACCACAAACCCAGACAGAGTACTGAAGGAAAATGAAAATTGAGTGGAAGTACGCCAGGCTATACTATGACTAATTTTACATACCATACTATGACTTTTTTATCACTTTTTTGACATGCTATACTATAACTTTTTTTTTCAATTTTTTAGGTTTATTATAATTATATATATAATATACTACAATTTTGAAGTCCATCACTCTACTTTTTGAAAAAACTGCAAAACTTCTTAAACCTATCTCCTCCCACATTTCTTTTTTTTTTTTTTAGGAACAGGAATTTTGGGAACACCATTACTTTTTTATAACTTTTTTTGAAATACTATACTATGACTATTTTTGACATGCTATACTATACTTTTTTATAACTTTTTTCGACATACTATACTATGACTTCTTTCTCTGTGCTGCTTGTGTGTGTGTGTGTGTGTGTGTGCTGTTGTCCACTGCCAGGCCTGGCTGCTTGCTTGCTTGTTTGCCTGGCGCCGCTGAGTCACTTGATGGTACTACATCAAATCACAAGAGGGGGGAGGAGGAGCAAAGTGTGCCTTCTCTGTGCTGTGACCGGAGCGGCACTTGAAAGCAGCTGCACTTACCAAGACACAGACAGCCAGGTCGCCTCTTTGATGAAGAGGTGCATACTGGTAAGAAACTAAAACTAAAGTATCAATCTCATTACACTGGTATTGATCAATATCAATACCAATGTTGGTATCGATATTATTGATATTTGGTTCGATCCACCCACCACTACTATAGCATGACTTTTTATCACTTTTTCAACATACAATTTCATGACTGTTTATCACTTTTTTGTGACATAATATCCTATGACTTTTTTCGACATACTATACTATGACTTTTTATCACTGTTTTCAACATGACTATTTTTGACATACTATAATCAACCCAGGTTGACTCAATCAAATAAATTACAGGCATCCATTTGTTGTCTAGACAAAGAAGAAATTCTAAGAATTTACTAGTGATTCATTCATTTATGACAGTATTTTAAAATCCTGAATATGCATTGCAATTCCATTGAACCGGACTGACTTAAAAAAATAAATTACAGACCTTACTAGACAAAGTACACACATTTTCACAATTTGTCTTTTGATTAATACATTTCTGACTTCTTTTCACCTGGCCAATGGCTCTCTGAGATCAGTACTTACCTTCAGACCCAAATCCCCTGTGCACCACTCACCATCCCCTCACATAAGCAACAGGCCTGTTTCTTGGGCATATCAATGTGATGAGCAGGAATGTTTGGCACTACTGCTGACAGAACCTTCATATATTTGCCATTTTTCTCTTCTTCTCCATCCACTGCTTTTTCCTTTTCCTTCTCAAAATGCTCGGCCCCGACCATCGCTATAATTTATGACATACTATAATATTACTTTTTTTGACATACTATCCTATAAGTGTTTTCAACTGACTTCATTGTTATGGCATGGTGGCTCAAAGGTTAAGACTCCTCCAAAATAACACCAGCAAGAAGGCACTGCAGACTTTGATCTTGGTTCAATCCCTGTTTTGGGCTCTGCCTTTTTTTTTTTTTTTTTTTTTTTTTAAGAAGATTTTTTCTAGGACTTTTAGGCCTTTATTTGCATAGGACAGCTGAAGACATGAAGGGGGAGAGATAGGGGGAGCAAAGGGCTGCAGGTTGGAGTTGAACCCGCGGCTGCTGCGTCGAGGAGTACACCTCTATATATGGGGGCGTGCTCTACAAGGTGAGCTACCCAGGCGCCCGGGCTCAGCCTTTTTGTGTGGAGATTGCATGTTCTTCCAGAATTTCTTTGATAAGCTATGACTTTTTTATAACTGTTTTTGACATACTATACTATGGCTATTTTTGATATGCTATACTATGATTTTTGTATGACTTCTTAATCACTTTTTTCAATATACTGTACTATGACTATTTTTGACATGCTATACTATACATTTTTTATCACTTTTTTCGACATACTATACTATCACTTTTTTCAACATACTATGCTATGACTTCTTTCCACTTTTTTCAACATACTATTGTGTGACTATTTTTGACATACAGTATTATGACTTTTATAACTGTTTTCCACATATTATATTATGATTTCTTAATCATTTTCTTCGACATCCTTACTATGACTATTTTCGACATGCTATACTATGACTTTTTATGACTTTTATTGACATACTTACTTTTTAATCAATTTTTTGGATATAATATACTATGACTTTTTAATACATACTATACTATTTTTTTATCACTTTGGTTCCAGAAATGCTTGTTACTAAATTAGTTCTGGGGAGCATGTTCCCCGGATTCCTTTTGTTTTCTCTCCCCGCAGTTTCCCTTGGATTAGGGTGGCTCCTAAATCATGGTTGCAGCTGTCGCTGTGGTTGTGCTTGGCAACTGCTATGCTCTGCTACACCCTGCTACGCCCTGCTACACCCTGAAGTGACCTGCTACATCCTGCTATGCCCTGCAGTGCTCTGCTATGCCCTGCTATGCCCTGCTATGCCTGGCAGTGCCCTGCTACTCCATGAACTACTACAACTACTATTCCTAGTCATAGTTCCATTATCTTTATTGTTACTATAATTGCCACTGTTCATCTTACCCCCAACCGGCTCCATCAGACAACCGCCCACCAAGAGCTTGGGTCTGTCTGAGGTTTCTCCCTGAAACAAAGTTTTCCTCACCACTCAAAGTTTCTGCCTGAAAGGAAGTTTTTCCTCGCCACTGTTGAACTAAATGCTTGCTCTTGGGGAATTGTTGGGTCTTTGTAAATTATAGAGTGTGGTCTAGTCCTACACTATCTGTAAAGTATCTTGAGATAAGTCTTGTTCTGATTTAATACTATAAATAAAATAAAATTGAATAAAATTGAATTATGACATACTACACTGACATTTCATCACTTTTTTTTGTAATACTATACTATGACTACTTTTGACTTACTATACTATGACTTTTTATCACTTTTTTCAACATAATAAACTATAACTATTTTTGACATACTATACTATGACTTTTTAATCACTGTATTCAAGATACTATACTATGACTTTTTTATCACTATTTTCAACATACTATACTACGACTTTTTTATCACTTTTTTCAACATACTATACTATGACTTTTTAATCACTTTTTTCAACATAATAAACTATAACTATTTTTGACATACTATACTATGACTTTTTAATCACTGTATTCAAGATACTATACTATGACTTTTTTATCACTATTTTCAACATACTATACTACTTTTTTTTATCACTTTTTTTCAACATACTATACTATGACTTTTTAATCACTTTTTTCAACATAATAAACTATAACTATTTTTGACATACTATACTATGACTTTTTAATCACTGTATTCAAGATACTATACTATGACTTTTTTATCACTATTTTCAACAAACTATACTACGACTTTTTTATCACTTTTTTCAACATACTATACTATGACTTTTTAATCACTTTTTTCAACATACTATACTATGACTTTTTAATCATTGTATTCAACATACTATACTATGACTATTTTTGACATGCTATACTATGACTTTTTTATCACTATTTTTGAGGTACTATACTATAACTTTTTAATCACTTTTTTCGACATACTATACTATGACTTTTTAATCACTTTTTTTCAACATACTATACTATGACTTTTTATCACTGTTTTCAATATATTATACTTTGACTTTTTTATCACTTTGTGACATACTATACTATGACTTTTTAATCACTGTATTCAACATACTATACTATGACTTTATTATCACTTTTTTCAACATACTTTAATATGAGCATTTTTGACATGCTGAATTTGTTTAAGTATCACAACACATGTCCATTTTAAGAGTAACCTGTGGTTAGCTGCATTTTCGGAGTTAAACTCCACAAGCGCTTGCAGGCTTAACAACCTCGCTGGCCGGCCGTCACACACGTCTTATTTGCACGTGTTGTCTTATTTGCACGTGTTGTCTTATTAGTGCGTGTTGTCTTATTTGCACGTGTTGTCTTATTAGTGCGTGCTGTGGTTTATTTGCACGTGTTGTCTTATTAGTGCGTGCTGTGGTTTATTTGCACGTGTTGTCTTATTTGCACGTGTTGTCTTATTAGTGCGTGCTGTGGTTTATTTGCACGTGTTGTCTTATTGTTGCGTGCTGTGGTTTATTTGCACGTGTTGTCTTATAAGTGCGTGCTGTGGTTTATTTGCACGTGTTGTCTTATTGTTGCGTGCTGTGGTTTATTTGCACGTGTTGTCTTATTTGCACGTGTTGTCTTATTTGCACGTGTTGTCTTATTGTTGTGTGCTATGGTTTATTTGCACGTGTTGTCTTATTAGTGCGTGCTGTGGTTTATTTGCACGTGTTGTCTTATTTGCACATGTTGTCTTATTGTTGCGTGCTGTGGTTTATTTGCATGTGTTGTCTTATTTGCACGTGTTGTCTTATTAGTGCGTGCTGTGGTTTATTTGCACGTGTTGTCTTATTGTTGCGTGCTGTGGCCTCTCAGGGCCACCGTAGCAGTGCCGGTTGAAAATGTGCCTGTTTGGATGGGCGAGTGCTTGGCCTGTGGTATTGCTGCTTGTAGAATTCTTCAAAACCAAATTGTACCCCAAAATTACTTACTGTAAAGAAGGACCCCAAACCAGTTAATATGCACCTCCACTATATAGCCTACTACTGACTACAGTGTAGGCTACGTCTACATCAGAGGAAGACATTGTACTACTGTATTTACCTGACAGAGAACGGGGCAGATTCAGAATGTAATCACAAGTTCAGTAAGTAATCAGAGTAATCAGAGTAATCAGACATTAGCATCATGGACTCATATCAGTGTGCTACCCATCCAGCATGTTATGAGAGCTAATCAGCAGCACACATCTGCGTTCATCAACCACCAGAACCGGACCGTGTGTGTGCGCGCATGCAGAGAGAGACAGAGAGAGAGAGAGAGAGAGAGAGAGACATTGTTGACGATGACTATGACTTTTTTATCACTTTTTTTTTAACATACTATACTATTACTTTTTATCTCTTTTTTCAGCATACTATACTATGACTATTTTTGACATACTAAACTATGTTTTTTTAATCACTGTATTCAACATACTATACTATGACTTTTTTATCACTTTTTCCGAAATCCTATACTATGATATTTTTATTATTATTTTCGACATACTGTACTATGACTTTTCATCATTGTTTTCAATATACTATACTTTGAATTTTTTATCACTTTGTGACATACTATACTATGACTATTTTTGACATGTGTTATGGAAGTTTCTGTGCAGCAGTAGTGGATTTAGAAAGTTAAAGAGTGAAACAAAATAAAGACAATTTCAAACTAAACCAAGTTAGGTTTTTGTATTATAAATATATTTGCAAATATAGGAAGAACATAAATTTCACAAAAGACAGCAGCCCAGTGTGGAAAGGTTTCTTCAATGAGTGAACAGGAACATTGAGCTTAAATACATCTTCAGAGTGACAGCACACACACACTTGGCTTATCATCACATTTATCGAGATGCTATACTATGACTTTTTATCACATTTGTTGACATACTATGACTATTTTTAAAATATACTATACTATGACATTTTTATACTTTTTTCGACATTCTATACTATGAATATTTTTGACACTATACAATGGCTTTTTAATCACCGTATTCAACATACTATACTATTACTTTTTTATCACTTTTTTGACATACTATACTATGACTATTTTTGACATACTGTACTATGACTTTTTATCATTGTTTTCAACATACTATAATCAATCAATCAACTTTATTCAAGACACAGAAGTCCATAGAGACAACACAATACAAATATATATATAAATATAAAACCATACAAAACATTTAAGAATGGTGCCGATGAGGCATCATTTATAAAACATATACAGGCTTCGAGTCCAATGTTTCCAAAAACAAGATGTATACCTTGTGTCACTCTTAGAAACATCAACTATGGACACAATGATCATATTCTTAGACCCTGTCAGTCTGCACATGAATCTCTACATAAAATTTCTTAAAACAGTGTTAAAAGTGGGCACACTGTTAGACACAAACATTTCACTGGCACTACTCCCCATAGGAATTTTAAGCACAATTCTCAGTGCATCATTGTAAGCCACTTGAAGTTTTTTCATTTCGAAAGAAATACTAAAATCTAAAATACTATCACTATTTTTAACGTTCTATACTTTGACTTTTTTATCACTTTGTGACATATTATACTATGACTTTTTTATCACTGTTTTCGACATACTATACAATGACTATTTTTGACATACTATACTATAGCTTTTCATCACTGTTTTCGACATACTATACTTTGACCTTGTTAATCACTTTTGTCGATATACTATACTATGACTTTTTATCACCTTTTTCAACATAATATACTATGACTTTTATTGATTTACTATACTATGACTTTTATAACTTTTTCCAACCTATACTATGAATTTACTGTTTTCGACATACTATACTATGACTTTTTATCACTGTTTTCGACATACTATGACTATTTTTGACACACTATACTATAGCTTTTATCACTGTTTTCAAAATACTATACTATGACTTTTTATCACTTTTGTCGACATACTATGACTATTTTTAAAATGCTATAGTATGACATTTTTATACTTTTTTCAACATACTATTCTATGACAATTTTTTATATACCATGCTATGTTTTTTTATAACTGTTTTCGACGTATTATACTATGACTTTTTTATAACCCTGCTACACCCTGAAGTGACCTGCTACATCCTGCTATGCCCTGCAGTGCCCTGCTATGCCATGAACTACTACAACTACTATTTCTAGTCATAGTTCAATCATCTTTATTGTTACTATAATTGCTACTGTTCATCGTACCCCCAACTGGCTCCATCAGACCATCATCCACCAAGAGCTTGGGTCTGTCTGAGGTTTCTCCATGAAACAAAGTTTTCCTCACCACTCGAGGTTTCTGCCTAAAAGTTTCCTCGCCACTGTTGAACTAAATTCTTGGTCTTGAGGTAATTATTGGAATTGTAGTCCTACTCTATCCGCAGGGAATCAAGTAAACAAATACATGCTTAGAAAGTTCCTCATGTTATTAAAAATTATTCGTTATTCGTTCAAATGAAGTACAGGGAAGAAAAGTAGAAAGAAGGAAGTAATGAGTTAAGTAAATAACATGTTTCCCCTTGGCACATCAAGCTGACAGTCAGCCATCGGGCCAATGTTTTTTTGGATTATGATTACAGACTAGCTTTTGACTTTTACAAGGTAAAATGAACACTGGCTGTAGTCTTTGAGGTACAGCACTCCCTCATGCAGTAGTACAGGGTGTTGGTGATCTCTCTGTTGGGGGTAACTGTCAGTCTGGCAGCTGGTATAGATCCAATCTAACCCCACTCCGTCTGGCAGCTTTAGTAATTGTTCGTATACAACTGCTGCTGCCCAGCCAGAACAAGGTCTGTGTCTTTCTGTGTGCGCTAGTAGTCAGGGCATTTGGATTCTTGCGCAGAGCACATGGAGGGCCAGCGGGGGTGACTACCCTCTGGCCTTTGCCTTCAACTGGTGCCAGGTGTTGGAAATCACCTGCTGCTTTGTGCACAGGTTGCAAGATAATGCTGACACACACACACACATACACACACACACACACACACACACACATACTGGCTCAAATGTTCACATGCCAACAGATGCTTGCCAGAGAGAAGATGGTATTTTGAGGAGAGTAATATTTGCTTGTATAAAACATTAAGGACATCTTCTGATACTGAGCTGCAACCACTTTTGTACAGTTTTAAATACATTTTTCATCATATGCTTTTTTTTGTTTTTTACATCTCATTTGTGAATTAAAATGTATTAAGAAAAAATCTTTTAAAAAACCAATATGGCATACTGCAACAATGTTTCCTTAGAGCCACATTTCTTTAAGGGTCCCATGACATGGTGCTCTTTGGATGCTTTTATATAGACCTTGTGGTCTAGTGGTCCCCTAATACTGTATCTGAAGTCTCTTTCCCGAAATTCAGCATTGGTGCAGAATTACAGCCACTAGAGCCAGTCCCACAATGAGCTTTCCTTGGTATGTGCCATTTCTGTGTCTCTAGCTATTGAGGAGGAGGGGGGGGGCAAGGTGGAGGGTGGGGGTGTGAACTTGACCAACTGCCAACAGAATGCAGAGTTACTGGTGGTACCTAGAGTCTCTAAAAGTAGAATGGGAGCAAGAGCCTTCAGATATCAGGCTCCTCTCCTATGGAACCAGCTCCCGATCTGGGTTCGGGGGGCAGAAACTGTAATTACTTTCAAGAATGAACTTAAAACTCCTCTATTTGATAAAGCTTATAGTTAAGTTAAGTTATAGTTAAGGAGCGAGGAGTTGCAGTGTTCACCTAACTGGCCCACCTGCTTCTCTTCATAATTGTTAGATTAATAATACATAACAAAGTAGAGGGAGGCAGGCCAGCCAAGCCCGATCCAGCAGGGGGAGAGTTCTAAGCCCGAAAAAGCTACCTCTCCTTATGACCTGTCTCTCTTAGTTACGCTGTTATAGTTACGCTGTTATAGTTCTAGACTGCCGGGGGACTTCCTTCCTTCCTTTGACACACTGAGCTGCTCTCTCCTCTCCCTTTCTATTACTATTACTATTACTATTTGTGTGTATCCCGTCCCAGAAATGCTTGTTACTAATCCTAGCTTCTGGGGAGTTTACTCCCCGGAGTCCTTATGTTTTTTCACCCAGCGTATTTCCTTGGAGAACGTTGGCACCAAGATCCTGGTTCCAGCTGTCGCCGTGGTCCTGCTGCACTCCCTGCCGAGCTCAGCGGTGCCCTGCAATGTCATGCTGCTTCCTGCTGAACCCTGCAGCTTCCCGCTACATCGAGTCACTGTTCCATTATTAATGTGACCACTATTGCCACTGTTCATCACACCCCCAACCGGCCCGTCAGACACCACCTAACAAGAGCCTGGGTCTGTCCGAGGTTTCTTCCCAAGAGGGAGTTTTTCCTCGCCACTGTCGCACTGCTTGCTCTTGAGGGAATTACTGTAATTGTTGGAATTGTTGGGGCTTTGTAAATTATAGTGTGGTCTAGACCTACTATTTGTAAAGTGTCTCGAGATAACCTATATTAGGATTTGATACTATAAATAAAATTGAATTGAATTGAATTGAATTTGCTCATTTGAAAGCCATGATGTCTCTCTCTCATGGGTGGGCCAAATTCTCTGGGCGGGCAAAGCAGAGAAAGGGGAGGTAACCTTGCTCCTTATGACCTCATAAGGAGCCAGATTCCAGATCAGCCCATCTGAGCTTTAATTTTCTCAAAGGCAGAGCAGGATACCCAGGGCTTGGTTTACACCTATCACCATTTCTAGCCACTGGGGGACCATAGGCAGGCTGGGGGAACACATATTAATGTTACAAAACCTCATAAAGTGAAATTGTCATGCCATGGGACCTTTAAGGCTTTGTTCACACAGGCTTTACACTATGTCTATGGAGCTACTGTATTGGGGAAAAAAAGAATTAGTATTCCAACCAAGCAACACCAGTAGCCAGATGTGGAGAGTCTTGAAATACCAAATCTGCTAAGCAAATTTACAGTTTCTGGATATTCACACATTGCTAGAGTGTAGTAACAGGACAGCACATATACACACCTTCCATGAACCTTTTGGAGTTAGACAACCAAAACCACTCCTTACATACAGCATCAAAATGTTCATACAATATGGTAAGATGTGCAAAGAAGTACCAGACCTAACACCAAGCTGTTTATTCCCACGGGGTAAAAACACTAGAAATTAAAAACAACTTATTTCCACAGCATTCCCTTACTAAACTAAAACTCCAGATATCTGAAACGTTTGACACACTTTTGAAAATACAAGGGAATATTTTCAGTATAGTTCTGCAGAGGCTGTGAAAGGGAACACAATGTATACTCTGACACATTAAAAAGCTAAGATATCAGTTTGTGTTTATGTTTTGTGGATCCTGCTAATGCATTCAGTGTAATTACAAATAACATTTGGGCGAGGCTTTTCAAGTTCCAAACATCATAGAAAAATGTGGTCAGAGGATATGTTTAGCAAATCAAATGTGCTTCATGACAACAGAGTGTAGTAAGCATCATAGCAGGCTGCACAATATCCCCTCATGCTTTCTGTATGGTACTAGAAGTAATCATTAGGCCATCAAACTGATTTAATGATAGTGGAGGTGGAAGAAGCCTCCAGGGACAGCTGTGCTTCCAACCAAACAGTGCAGGCAATGTGACTACTGTAGCATCTTGGATTCAAAGCTTACTGAAGAAATGTAATGATTTGATGACCTTGTTTGGGTTACAATGAACGCCACACTGAGTAAATACGAGAGCTTCTCAAGGTGAAATGGCAAAATAAGGCTTCTGTAAAGATGAGAAAATGAATCCTGCAATGCCACAGTAACAACATATAAAGCTTAGGAAGGGGCTACAGCATGTTGCAACTTTTAAAATACAAGCTGACACAATCTTAAGACTCATTGAAGTGTAGAGAAGAACTTGTTGGCGCAGTCAGACACCGGCATATTGTAGGACAGATGCAATAAAGAGCGGGGAGGCTTAAGGCTCTGCATGCTGCAAAGTTGATGGAGCCAGAAAAATCTGTTGAGGATAAGAAAGATGGACATGAAAAAAATTAGATCAGCAGCAGGTATGGAGAAACAGCAGGATGTGCAAAGCTTGTCTCTCAGGCTAAGCAGGGTCAGTGCATAACCTGAGAGAGAGTAGGAAGGAAGAAAGTACTGGGGTATGTAGCAAAACCAAATGGTATTAATTACACCTGCAGTCTGCGATGTGCTATGCTATTCCCTGGTGAGTGACAGTGGGTTAGAGGGGAATTTGTGATGTCTGGGGAGCTGTGCTAAGACATTCTGTAGTAAATGTACAGCTGCACCAGCGATATGGCTCAATGTAAAACTAATCTAAATTAAAAGAAATATTAACCTTACACCCAAATTTGCATTATAAAAATTTAAAAAAAGAAAAAGAAATTGCAAGACACTAATTTTAATTTAGTATAGCTTCACTGCACAGAGCATCTCTGCCAACTAAACGAACATAAAGGCCATGGAGGGAGGCCAAAGAACAACTGCTGATGCCTTGTTACATAAACCGGTGAGTGCAATGGTGCCATCAGTTGAGATGTGTCAGACTCTGGTATTTTTCCAGATGGGGGAAGCGACATAAAGCCTTGCAGCAACACGATTCACCAGCCAATGCGCTGAAAAGAACAGATGTCCAACAGTTGAGCGGTGCACAAATGTTTTTCTCCCTGCCCATCAGGTCTTGCTCAGACCAAATAGTTATGGAATTTACCATATTTGAGTTGTTTAAAAAGTCTCCTAAATTATGAAAGGAAATCCAACAGTCTTAAATTTGATTTGCATGTACTGTACACTAAATGCCAATTTATTCTTAAACATCACAGTCATTTGCATGTATATGAGACATAGAAGATCAGCTCGGGCTGCGGTTAATGTTAAAACAGGTTAGAAACTTGCATTTTGATGCTGCATATTCTATGTTAACTCCAAATGGGCTGGACAGAGGGCAGACAGCGGTAGATTTGGGTAAAAAGCTGATAATCCAACAGGAAGCACCACCTTAAAGCCAGACTTGTTGTGGTCAGAGGTGGAGCAGACTGTACTGTATATTTTCTGAGGCTGACAGTACCATGAAAGGACACAGTAGACACCCTACGTTAAAGAAAATTCTTAGCAATACTGAGACTGCGGTAAAACTGGAGCAGCAGGGTCTGAAAGCTTCAGTGTTGTTTGGTGAGATTGGATTGTTGCAAAGTCACCTACACTAGTAGATAAAACAGTGATGGGAGCTAATGCGATGTTGGTGGAAAAACTGATGGAGCAAAAAGACTTGGTTTCTTTTTGTAAGTAAGTTATCTACCTCAAATGTGAGGTACATAGATAAGGTATGGTATGCTTGCAGATGTATTGGCTTGTTTGCTTGCTAATAGCAACTGCATTTTGATTACAGTATGTGTTTTTGGTCACTTGACTGCTGATGTCTTCTCACCGCTATTTAAAGGTGCACTCCACCAATTTTACACATCCTCACAGAGAGTATTATTTAGCCTATTAAAAAGTGCTTTAGGCTAAGTTCTGTGACTCTGGAGGGATCTTTTGAAAGTGAAATTATTTCTTCATCTCAGTTTGGGCTTGACATTTATAGTAGGAGGGGGGGGGGTAGGAGATTAACAATTGAGTTACATCATGGGAAATGTGTGTTTTGAGTGTTTAGAGGCCTATACTGCTTCTGTTGCTTCAATTTTGACAAAAAAATTCACTTGTAAAACTTGTAAGTTTGCCAACTTAATGGAAGTGCACTACTAGATCACTAAAGTGACCCTTTAGTTGTCAGCTGCACAGTGTGGATGGAACCGCTCTCACAAGACAAGAAAGCCTATATTGAGCTATTCTGCAAAACCCCAGATTACGTTAATTGAAAATGTCTTTTCATGTCCGATGCAACACCAAAGAAAATTGCACTTTCCATGATATCTGCACATTGCTGTAAGGTATCATTAAGGTTTGGGAAAGCTTGTGGTTATGGCAAAATTTGGTTAACGTTTGGGTAATGTTAGGCAACTAATGGTTAAGATTAGAGAAAGGTTGTGAACAAAGAATGCAGTCCAGTAGCGTTCCAGAGACAGAGATAATGTATGGCAAGGAGCATTGAAGCTGTTTTGGTGGGCTCATGGTGGACCAATTTATTTCCTTTAATTCATAATTCGTAAATTACTGACAGCTGACAGCTCTGAGATAAGCTTTGTACTTCCTGATAGAATTTGGCTTTCAAACTGCTGAGTGGGCTTTTTTCAATCAGCAGGGTCAGTCATCCAATTAGCCTGTTGTCGAGACCAGTAGTGACTTTAGAAATTATTGAGTTTTGTGTGAACAAGCTTTAAGTCAAAGTGTAGGGCAGTGTATGTGACTACTGCTGTTTCAGGGATGCCACAACGTATTAACTGAGCCTGATGTTGGTGTCATGGTCATATCTCAATGAAATATTGGTGAGGGAATGTGCCTACTTGATAAAACCGTTGACAAATATACACTTCGAACTAGTATTTTCAGATTAGGTGGTAAGTGAATGGTGCTGCTCGCCACATGGTCTTGTAGATCTGTATCAACATAGCCTGAATACCCTCTGCCATAACCGTATTGCTAAGGATTGTACACCATTTTGCATTAGGTTCTGTGTAGATATGCATATTATGGCGCACAGGATTGTTACATGATGTTGAAATAAAATAAATATAATAAGACAAAAAGAAAGATAATGCAGTGAAGAGTGAAATTCATCTTGTGTGTCTTCTTCTCGCTCTCCTTGATGCCCTTTGCTTCTCAGAGTCCCCTGCAATCACAACGATAAGAGATAAAGCATCATGTCCATAGGCTAGTAGTTCAAATTCCAATACAAACAGATGTGCCCAGTGTTCCTGCTCACACTGCAGAACAGATAGCACGAATCATGAAGGTAATAAACGAACATGTCAATCATATGTCTCCTCTCAGGAGCAGTGTTGTGTGCGGGGCGTGTTGTTCTCCCTAAAGCCCATTACATCCACAAAGACATATATTACTTACTTTGAGAGGACACATTACTTATGTGCACAAGATAGCTGTACACAAGTGTGAAAATTAGATTCACGTTAAATGGAACATGAAAAAGAGGCAATGGGGAGAAATGGCCAAACACTGATATTGGATACATATCATTGACTGAGGCGTGCTATGTCAGGCTATGGTTGTGTTATAGTGGCAGAGATACGCTGTTACATACCTCGAATGCACATTCTACACTACAGAATATGCTTTTGTTGGCATTAAAGAAGCAGGAAAGGAGGCCCAAGGATGAGATAGGAGGTCTACCTGAGGGACATAATAAATGTCAACCAGGATTTACCCGTCACAGTTATAAGCATTCATTTCATGTGATTTAACACGGCAGATGCACAAAAAAGATCATTTTGTAAGAAATGCATCAATCCTGTGTATTAAAACATTTTCCAGCACAACTTTTATTATGTCTGTCAATGAATAATACATCGCAACAATTACAACTTTTCTCTTAAGGCTGGTTATCCCACTCTGATGAATCAATCAGATTTTTTATGTAACCTGAACGAGGTTAAATGCCCACAGACTATGAGTGTTTAGACAGCCAACAGAACAACAGCTACATGCTCTACTCTGCTACAGCGTCCAACATTTTGATTAAAGCTTCATAGTCACAAGACACTGTGCAACCATGCTGGTTGATTTACAATGTGATTCGATGTATGTTTTACTGCACTGCATGATTAAATGTGTTCTCCCCCTTAAAGGTCTCATGACATGCTGCTTTTTGGATGCTTTTATATAGGCCGTAGTTGTCCCCTAATACTGTATCTGAAGTTTCTTTACCGAAATTCAGCCTTGGTGCAGAATTATAGCCACTAGAGCCAGTCCCACAATGAGTTTTGCTTAGGATGTGCCATTTCTGTGTCTTTAGGTTTAAATGCTATTGAGGAGGAGAGGGGCAAGGTGGCGGGTGGGGGTGTGGCCTTGACCAACTGCCATGCTTCGCTTGTTTTCAAGCCATGATGTCTCTCTCTCATGGCTGGGCCAAATTCTCTGGGTGGGCAAAGCATAGAAAGGGGAGGTAACCTTGCTCCTTATGACCTCATAAGGAGGAGATTCCAGATTGGCCCATCTGGGCTTTCATTTTCTCAAAGGCAGAGCAGGATACCCAGGGCTCGGTTAACATCTCTCACCATTTCTAGCCACTGGGGGACCATAGGCAGGCTAGGGGAATTCACATTAATTTAAAAATTAACATTTTCATGCCATGGGACCTTTAAGCCTTAAAAGGAGCTTTACAGCTGCTGTAATCAATATTTTTATATCAACAACAGATGAAATAACAGAAAAGATGTCGTTCATAGTGATAAAGCCACAGATTATTATCACCCAACTCTGCAGTTCTGGGGTACCAATCTCTCCCTTTTTGACTTGTCTGGCCGAGTCTTATGATCAGTGATTATTGTCTAGAAAGATTCAATTTAATTTGTATTAGTTTTATTAGTGTTTCAGTAGTAGTGGTGGTACAATAGCAGGGCCATATAGCAGTGTGGTTCGGAAAGTTAAAATCCCATTCACATTCTGAATCAAGATTATAATTATTAGCCATGTCTTAACCACCCAAGGTAGACTTACAAAATAGGTATGATATTGTGAAATGATGGTATATGATCCTGTAGAAGCCATAAGAAGCTACAAGCATGATGGTTCTGTAGATGGAAGCAGCAACACAATGCCCATACAAACACTGGTTGATGAACCTTGTCAAACCTCTTGATTCCCTGTTTTTTCTGTCTGTTTGCTTTCTGTCCTTTAACTATGGGCTCCATAGTTTAAAAAAGAAAATAACTGCATGTTGGGGACGAGGGAATGACTAGAAGTAGGCGGAGCAGAGATGTATGGCTTTTGTGAGAGAAAAGAGCCCGGCTCTTGGCGTCCTCTTAAATGTCGGAGCGGGTGGGGTGGTGTTAGAGGGCTAGAGAGAGAGCACAGAGAATTGGGACTGATTGCATTTCAAACACAACGGAATCACAGCTGAGCGCTGACCAAGTCTGGCCCCGGGGACTCACAACTCAGACAGAAAGGAGGATGGGGTGGAGTATACTGACGGAGGGGAAAAAGTGTTTGTGCTGCAATATCTTATCATTGTCTGGCCCTGTTTTATTTTAATTATAACTGGTTGCTGGAGATGCATTTGTGTTTGTGTTTGTGTGTTGTGTAAAAGAGCAGCAAGGAAAGACAGAGGGGGAAATAATCAGTTTACTTGAGTAACATCTGTGATCATAGATATAAAATAAGATATGGCAGCTTCTCTGTGTGACTTAAAAATGACAATATGAGTGTTTCCCATCATTTAAATTGGTTAAGACGGATTCAGCCAACACGCATCAAAATATCGAGTCTCACCATCAGCGTCCCTCGCTTCTCTCCTCCTCCATTCACCCTATCCAATGTGCTGTCAGTACACAAGCACAAACTCAATCTGCTTCTAATGATTGCTTTATTGACGAGGCGAGGGTCTATTCACTCACGCAGGCCTGCAACAACTACAGGCCAAATCAGTTGGAGAGAGGGGAGAGAAGAGACACTGAGAGAGCCAGAGATGGGAAGGCACTGGGAGAGGATCTGAGCTATATTTACTCTGGACTAAATACTACTCTGGACAAAATAATGGTAAACTTTGCAGAGTTTCAATTCCAAGTACTTTGCAGCCAAAATACAGAATGCAAGCACTAGTTTAAAAATGGTATACCAAGTGGATCTGATCTACAATGAGCAATTAGTATGATGAGAGTGATGCAAGATAAAGCAATTTTTACAAAAATGTCTTTTCTTTGTTTTTAGCAACGCTAGAGTTGTGGATCTATGGGCAATGTCAGTCGGTCAGTCCGACACTTTGATGATTTTAATTTGTCTATTACTTTTGGTTAAGACCAAATAACTCACCTGCATTTTGTGTTTAGACAAAAGATAGTTTGGATAATGGGTTGTCTGACCACGTTGGAGTGGGGTGAAAAGCTGGCCATCAATGAGAGGGGCGAGTCATTACATTGGTTTAAAAATGGGATAACTGGGCACATTTTTTCTCCCCCAGTTCCCATGTTGGAAAGGTGTGGGGGGAAGGTCATCTTTCAAGCTATTCAATCATTTGACAAGCACTTCTGATAAAGTGTACTGACACCTTAAGATGGTAAACGTGGTAAAATTCTACTTGCTAAACATCAGCATGTTAGCATTGCCATTGTGAGCATGTTAGCATCCTGCTCAGGTACAGCCTGACTGAGCCACTATCATGGCTGTAGTCATACTAAGACAGCTTCATATTATCTTTGGCACTTTTTTGGTTTTAATATAAGTGAAGCGTGCACTCGGTGCACATATCCGACCATCATTACAAAACATAATTTCTTAGCCCTCACTCAGATATTGAGATGTTTCTCTGCAAGCAGCATATTTCTTCATAACATCTTTATTTTCCTGATGGAATCCCCTGAGCTTGGACCATTTCTCAAGTCTTTTTTTTCATATAAACTTTCAGTGTGGAGCCTGCAGTAATTTTCATAGCTAAGAATAATTTTTGACAATCAGCCCAGCCGCCATAACAAAATTAAATCTCTAGGAGTTAAATTGAGCTCAAAAACAAAGTGAAGCGACCATTGCCCACCCACTTGGATAACACTTAAGTATTGTCTCTTCCAAAAAGCATTACATATCTTGTAAGATCTAGACATGCATACAGGCTGTCAAAGAAATTAATGCTTCTTTTCTCTTAAAGCACTCACTGCAGATACAACATAACGTGAGGTCTTAAAGAATGTTGTTATTCAGCACAGCACTGTTTTAACCTGCATGATCTAGAGTTAACTTTGTGCTTAATTTGTCTTTTGTGCAAATATATCCAATGCCTTTTTCTAAATATTGCAGTTTGAATCACAAATTACATTTGTCCAAAAGAATTATATTTTGAAACCCCACAAGCATAAATACTGCATAATGGCAACACTAATATAAACATTGATTATTTATTCATGAGTGTCTCCTGAAACGTGTCTAGAACCTTTTTAAGAAAGCTATGCAAACTCATTTCAAAGAAAGTGATTCAATATTTCATTTCAAAAGGGACTGGTAATCCCAACACTGGAAACTGAAGTGAAGCTCAAACACAAAAAAAATCTCAAACAATCTGATCCCTGTATCTCTGAGAGGCGCGAAGATCAGACAGAAGCACACGCTCGACCTCACAGATGAAAACGGGAGGGGGGGGGGGGATAAAAGCATTTTTTATTTATCAGTCCTGTGTATCTGTTAGATAAATGAGCAGCATTTGACTTTTTCTGTGGAGAAGAACGCCCAGCTCCTCATGTCACACGGAGGACTTTTTGTAATTAATGAAACATGTTAGAGAAGTTCTTTATTAACATTTGTTTGTTGCAGATGGCGGGGAGGGGGGGGGAGGGGTGGTGGAATCTGCAATGCAGTAAATTAAAAATAAATTTTTGTTTTCTGTTGCGAGTGAAGTGGTAAAGGTCAACGTGCAGTCAAGAATCAAGAGATGAGACTGTTGCGGAAGATGTTAGAACCAATCTGTGCCCACATTGTGTATTCACCCTCAGCTTGTACATTTGAATACTAACTAAGAAAAAAGGCTTTGAATGAAATCACTTGGTATCATTTATCTGCACCATTCTCCTGCAGAACACGTCCTCACTGCGTCATATAGAGGCTGAGTAAAAGTCCTTTCCAACAGAAACATGGAGCCAAGACTACACATTGTTCTTTACATCTGGAAAAAAAGACATCAAAGTGTGTGTGTGTGTGTGTGTGTGTGTGTGTGTGTGTGTGTGTGTGTGTGTGTGTGTGTGTGCATGCATGTGTCACTGCTGTAGAGCATCACTGAGGCTTGAGAATGAAGTTGCTGACTGATGCTGGAACAGGCCTTGTAAATCTGCTGTTATTCCACTCCTCCACCCCCTCTTCCTCTTTGTCTCATTTCAGATGCATTCCAACAGAGGATCACTGATTGTATGTGTGTGTATCAGTGCACTGTTTGTATGTGTTTATGTTGGGTGAAAAGTGGTTGGGAAACAGGTGTACTTTTGCCTGTGAGTCAACATCTGTGTGTGTGTGTGTGTGTGTGTGTGTGTGTGTGTGTGTGTGTGTGTGTGTGTGTGTGTGTGTGTGTGTGTGTGTGTGTGTGTGCAGCGTTCAGCTCGAGCATATAAAGCCCTCATACATGTTGTTGCCTGCGTGTGTTTGCGTGGGTATTTCTGGTGATTTGTAAGAGCAAGAGGATCACAAATTCCTCTCAAAAGCTTCCCTCCCTCTTTTCCTTTTGCGGTCTCATTTTGACGCGGAGTGCCAGCGCTGCCAACAGATCCTCTTTGTACTGTATGTCTTTGTGTAGAAACCCACACCCTGTGTTTGCCCATTACACTGCGACTTGAATGCACTGCATGTAACACATTTGTCCAAATTCAATAAATAAGGAAACCATGTGTATTGCTGTGGGCTTGCAGTGATCACATCATGGCTGAGACTCATTTAAACATTGTTTTTGATACAAATGGGTGACAAATGAAAAAGGAAAACCCAACATAAAGTGTCTGCGTAAGGTTAGATTCTCCAAGTCTACTGGAGGGATGGACACCATTTACCATAAGTGTTCAAGATCTTTAACTGCGTCGACCAGAGCCTGAAATCATTTTCACACTCATTAAACCAGTCAATGACCTCTCCTGCCCTGTATGGAAGGATCTGCATACATTTATTCAGTTTTTTTGTGGGTTCACTTCCATTGGGGTATTGGGGTGGCAGCAGAAATCTCAACACTCCAAATAATGCATTGACGACTATTGTGATTTGTCCTCGCCTTATCTTATGTAGCAGAAGCCTTCTACTCCCCCCTCTTGACATGCTGACTGAGTGTTAGATCATTATTCACAGAGACTATAAAAAGTAATATATGAGGCGAGTGGTGAAGATTTGGCGAACATTTGCCAACTTGCCTTTTGTCTCTTTGCTCATCTCGCATCAAGTCAAAGTGGTCAGTCAGTTTTGATTTATTAAGCATTTGCTCTCTTGTTCAGTTTTATGATTGTTTAAGAGTGTGCTTTATCGATGCAGAGAGGTTCAAACATTTTGTATGGCCGGCTATATAAATAATGCTTGGGGAGAACGACATGACCACTGATTATGTCTTTATATTTACAGTTTGACTAGCCTCTTCATCGTGATGGATAGGCCGATACAGCAGCAGAGTAGACAATGTGTGCATATGTGTGTGTGTGTGTGTGTGTGTGTGTGTGTGTGTGTGTGTGTGTGTGTGTGTGTGTGTGTGTGTGTGTGTGTGTGTGAGAAGTTCAGAGGGAGGGAAAGAAGGATTGGGAAAGGGAGGGCATTTTTACATTACAATATTGGCTTGGGTTCATAGGAATGGAGAAAGCTGGTCTTGAGCTGAAATGTCGGGCCTGAGCGAGACTCTCGTGGGGGTACCTGAAGACTAATGAGGTGTCAGAGGTATGTTGGTTGTGCACTAGCTGTTAAGGATTGTGAAAGTAGGAATGTAATGTTTGTGTTGCATCGTTTGCAGCTGGGTTTCTCGATATGAGTGTGTACATTTATCTACACATACTGTATGTTACAGTGCTGCATAAACAATCCCACTCCCACCTATTTGTTTGAAGAAGCTTATCGGATCAGCCTTGCTGCTGCTGAAAGGCTGACTTTGTTCTGCGGGAATGACAGCATGCATTTATCACAAAGTCTCTGCAAATGAGCATGCTAGCACGCACCGAGCAGCTAGCACTTGCTCCTGGGGCACCTGAGTTGTTATTGTGCATTGAGCGAAGGCATTATCACTGCCCTGACTTGGCACTCTGACACAGGTTAGGGCTAATCATCCCCTGCGGGACAATTAGTAGCCTGCTGGGAAGTTGTGACTACATAGCTACATAGCAGTGGTTTTGATGTCCATTAATATATTATTATTATATTAGATTAGATTAAACTTTATTGTCATTGTGCAGAGTACAAGTACAAAGACAACGAAATGCAGTTTGTGCAACCAGAAGTGCAAAAATATGTGATATTCAAGTGTAGACAGGTTGTGCATAGACAGGACAATGAAATATATTTCAGTGTTATAAGAGAAGAATAAATATGGCTATGTAATATGAACAATGTATGAACAACATAGACAGATATGTGCAATGTAGTAGTGGGACATTGTAATAGTAGTACAAATAATATAGATATATGCAGCGTATCAGCAGAATATATAATAAGAAAAACAGAATAAATATGGATATTCTGTAAGGACCATATATAGACAGATATCTACAGTATAGTACAGCTATGTACAGTGTGGTAACATTACAGTATGTACATTTGTATGGCTATGTATAGGTGTAATTACAGTATGTACATTTGTAAATAAATAAATAGAACAGTATGGGTAGGATAGGGTAGTGCAAATAGTCTGGGGCGGACAACCAGCTTAGTTGGTTAATTATCATTATATAATAAAAAATACAGTTGATTCCTGCAAGCAGTTTTAAAAACTATTCCTTGTTGGTGTTCAAAGAAAGTTTCACACAAGATGCTATAAGGCTGATTAACAAAAGAATGTTGTAAAACTTATTTTTTTTGTAGTACAAACAGGTATAAAATAGCCTATGGTATTCCAAGTATTTTTCACAGAAGACATTTTGACATGTCACAGTACGAAAAGGACAGGTGTAAACAATACAATTAAAGATGGCTGAATTGCAGTTAGCTGCTTCAGTTTCAGGGTATTGTGCATTGTTGGCTCGCTGTCTGTCCTGGCTTACAGGACAGTGCAGGCAGCACAGATTGGATACCGACAGACGCTTGAATAGAACAGTGTCATCGTTAATGTTAGTAGTAACAATTTCTTGCTATGACAAATCTGTGAAAAAAGCCTTTTGAAGTAAACAGATTTGTTTTTGTTTTTTAAAACGTATTTATGTATATACTATGTGAATACACCAATGTAAAAACAGCTTCCCATAAACTGTAATTAAATTGAATACGTTTAAAAATGAACACAAACCAATAATCCTCTGGCATCTAACGACAATTGAGAGAGCCAATTGGGAGTCTCACAAATTTCACCGTCATGGTGTGAAATGGACATTTAAAATCTGAGCAACCTGTTATAATAACATAAAAACAAATAAATATCAGAATAATCCAAAGTAAGTGACACATTTTCCCCAATATTAAAAGAAAGTTTTCAGCAA
Source organism: Perca flavescens (assembly GCF_004354835.1). NCBI lineage: Eukaryota > Metazoa > Chordata > Actinopteri > Perciformes > Percidae > Perca > Perca flavescens. The sequence continues at coordinate 15,996,867 of NC_041348.1, forward strand.
TGTTTTCAGCAATGTTTTCAGCAATGTTTCACAGCGTTTGTCTGAGCAAAGATTTAACAAGAAGATACTGCTGTCTTCGCCTCCTGCACAGGTACGTCACATCAGCAGCTAATTACCAATCCCATGTTTGATGTCAGCTCTGACGCTGGACTCTCTAGCTGCATACATCCTATAATCTGGCAAACAATATACCATGTTAATCCCTGATAGTCATCCGTTAGATTATAGTTGATGGCAATTCTGCTGGTTAGAATGTTGATTGAGAGGATTTCCTATTCTATTCAACAGGCCTCATTCACTCAGGTGTATTATACTGACAACTCCCAGGGTGGACTTTCTGCTCATTTTGGCGAGGGCTGCTGTTAAATTATTTATCCAGCTACTGGAAATCCACTCTCATTTCATGAAAGCCTAGAGACACTCTGCCTGCAGGGTTTGACCAACTATAATTCTGTGGCTTCATTATTAGGTTGCATTTTGTGCATATTGGTGTAGTTTTCAATTATTTCATAGTCCTGCAACTCTCACTTTCTGCAACTGATTTTTCATTTACTTATACAGGTAAACAAAAATATGTTACAATAATAGATGATAATTTACAGACCTTCCTCATCAGGAAACGGATGCATAGGTTGATTGTGCAAGCAGCTTATAACGACCCATATTGTTGTTAGGCGGCAACCTCAAGTGGCCGTAGTAATTATTGCGGGAGCAATAGAGGAAGTTAACTACGTGTTTAAAACTGTGACCGCGTGACCAATGTATCACAACGTTAATTAGAACGCTCATATGTCATTTTGGGAGTCATTGGCAATCAACCTATTCTGTCGTTTCTACCTATCGCCTACCTGTCTTTTAGCTACGAGGACGTGTTGATAATTTAATAATAATTGTAATCTATTATTGAATTAGTAAATGAAGAACATTAATTTAGTTCCTCAAAAACACAGCTAACTACTGATGCTGCATTCTACTGACAGTACAGAACTTTTTATCAGTAAGAATAACTGAAAGTGTGAAAACCTTAAAAAGGTTGACACATACATTAATATATATTATATATATATATATATATATATATATACATATATACAGTATATATTATATATATCTATATTGTGTCAAACACAAATATATTGGGTAGTTTATAACTTTGTTTAGTATTCAACATCCATTCATATACAAATAATTAATTATGTTTAAAAATGCAAAACAAACTTTTTGAAAGATAACGCTTCATTTTTACATCCTAATTCAATGAAAGTTATAAAGTAAATCATACTGTGTCCTATTGCAATTACATTACAGTTTACATTTGTTTTTGGTTTAATTTGGTTTCAATTTAGCTGGCCTGGCCTTTGCTACAGTCATTTTATTTAGAAAGAAATCCGATCCTGAATCTGTTTCAATCAAAAGAAACAATCAGCACGTTCTCACAAAGAATCAAACAGCATAAATATAAATCCATCAGGAGCACTCACTGAATAAAACAAATTAAAGCCTGGACCAAAGTCTGCAAAATTAGTTATCAATGACTCCATGTATTGTCAGTGAATTATTGGACCAGAAAGAAAACCCAGTGGAGTCGCCAAACAGTCTCTCTCTCTCTCTCTCTCTCTCTCTCTCTCTCTCTCTCTCTCTCTCTCTCTCTTTCTCTCTCTCTCTCTCTCTCTCTCTCTCTCTCTCTCTCTCACACACACACACACACCCTGTCTATCTAACTGCATTTGGGCAAAGTGCCTAAACCAAAGCAAATTAATTAGGCAAACAAAGTGCATACTGGGGGAAAATTAGACCTCCATTTCTGCAATGCATTCATCATTTTCGCTTTTGTCTGTCTTTTTTTGGGTGCTGCTCTGGTGCTTGATGTTGCAGACAGCACCCACCCCCATCCCCCCCACCTCCAGGGAGAAGAATAGTCAGCTGTGTGTTGGTGAATATTTAGTTCTGGCTCATCAGTACAGATTGTTTGTGGAAAGTTGAAAAGGGCCTTTTGAAATATTGGACATTTTAGCAAAAAACTATTCCAAAAATCCAAACTATTGTTTGGAACTGTCTGAAATGATGATGGGCCAGGGAATGAAAACCATTTTAAATGAACCATTTTGCCATTTAATACAATTTCTTTGACAATAGATTTACATACGGTAATTTGCCCATCTGAAACTGCAGAAACGAATGGAACTGTTAAAGGTTAATCAGGTTAAAGCAGAATGACAACAGAATCTTTGAAGCATGTCACTTTGTTGAGTGTGTATGTTCTCTGCACGCTGATGAACTGCATCAGTTTCCTCCAACCTTAAAAAATGATACAAGCTAGAATTTGACACAGGACCCATGCAGGGCATGCTTTGCTTTGTGTTGCGTTATTGCGGGACAACCCTGTGAGTTGTGAATATGATACTATCCATTCTGAACAAAGCCTTTTTACATAACACAATGCTCATTTCAGACTGAACACAGCTTTGCTTTTGTGATGGGATGACTCAATACAAATAAATATTTTGGGGAAAAAATATGTCCTTATATCCCACATCATAAGTGTTAATGCTTTTGCTACCCACACACACAGACACACACACACACACACGTTTGTCGATGGAAGTGGTGTGACAGAGCAAACAGCCTGAAACAGCTAATAGAAGGCTATATTATAAGGGACATGGGGCTGAGCCATGTAATTATCATGTAAAACTCCACACAGTGAAATCGTGGTGGGCACTGGTATTTGAAGTGTTCGCATATCAGCTCTTGTGTGTGATTATGTCCACAATATGACAGTGCCTCTTCCTGCTCAGTGAATGATACTATTTATGATTAGCTTTCTCAGCAAGTCATCCACCACTTCAGAGCACAAAACAAAGTAAACAAGGAAAGACAAAAACAAGCCAATCATGGATTAAATGGATTAAGTTGCTAATACCACAATCATGAAAATTGATAAAACAGCTGAGACAATATTGTGAGGTGAGTTAAACAAATCCTTGTCTTGACAGTTTCTTCCTTCCATTTAACTCCAATTATAGTCATGCTTATTGTGAGAAAGTGATAGATCGACACCATGGTCATGTATGTAGGCTACCGTAAATATGAAGCAAACGCCAGCAGCTGGTTAGCATAAACGTGAGCATGAAGAGTGGAAAACAGCTCTAAAGCTCACATCCATTTTCATTGTTAACAAATAAGATGCAGTAGAAACATGTTAGCTTTAGAGACGCTGTTAGCCTGGCTAGCTGTTTCCTCCTATTTTCAGTTTTTATGCTAAGCTAACTTGACCGTGTTCAGGCTGTAGCTTCATAAAAAGTGTACAGACAAGAGAGTGGTATCTATTTTCTCATCTAAGCCACCACAAGAAACTTTTACTTTAATTTAGTATGATCTCCTGCTCTGGTTTTAAAACAGAAAATGCACCGTCACTTTTTAAGTGTCCAAGTATAATAAAGGCTCGACTCACACCAAAGATGTCATGCCAGAAATGTTGCAGTGGCTAAGAATTTAACTCAGTACAGTTTCAATAAAACTTTTATGGGAGCCCTTAAACCTAAAAAATCAGTCAACTGGCTTTCATATTGATTGCATCACATAAATTAATCCGCATTACTGTGGTGTATGTACATGATGGAGATCTGGAGTGTGTGAATTAGAGGCTCTCAAGTTTGTCCCATTAAAGTTATAGCACACTTACCAAAATTAAGGCCATTAAAACAGACTTCAATCGTGGAAATATCCTAAGATATTTGAGTTACTTCAAGTGTGTATTTAAATGGATACAGCTCTGTGGAAATTGAGACTCTATCATAATTTTATTTCCTCTGAGAATTACACTTTCTTAGTTTCCCCAGACACTAAAAACATAAAGTTAACTGAAACAAAATACACCACACAAAGATGCGCACAAACGGTACAAATCTGTGAGTCTATATTTATATATATATATATATATATATATATATATATATATATATATATATATATGTGCACAGAAATGATGAAAGATGTATTAGAATCTAATGGGCCTGTGCTGCCATTTAGCATAATGAAAGTGGTATCAGTTTCTAATTTCATATAAAATATAGAACCACCTAATTAATTTAGATAATGGTGGCTTGGAGAGAACGGTACCAGATTACTGATGTGCTCAACATGAAGAGACACGATGCAATATTCCTTGAAGAAAAAAAAAATCCAGCTCCACTTATCTCACACTAACACCTTTAAGCTGCTTGAGTGAGAAGACAAACAAAATGTCTGTTGCTCAAGTGACAGTATTGATAAGTGTGCCTGAACTCACCTACTCTCTCTTACGAAAGTCAGGATAAACTGTAATACCCTGCATTATTAAACACAGTGATACAGCATTAACTTTGGGGGGGTTTCGTGAGAGACAATGTTTGCAGGAGTTCTAGCGTATCATCCGTCTTCATTTGATTATCCAGGCAGCCAGAAAGACACTCATATTGTTGGGACATGAAGGGCTGAGGCTTGCAGACTTTCAGACAGTGTAGCAGGAGGACGTGTCATTCACTGAAGTAATGCTGTGCCATATCAAAGCAGAAACATCAGGAAGCTAATGCAATCCAAGTAACAAGCGGCCTTTGATGCCACATTGGATGGCAAGCAGATGTTCTGCAGATGATATAGGCTGTGCGTGTACAGTACTCATGGATGCGCCTCTGCGTGCACGTCTACAATTTTCTACTAAAAGCCTAACAGTTTTTTCTTCCTTCTTTGATTACAGGTGTAAGTGCTGTGGCAGAGCAGAATCGGGGATGTCAAAAATGTAAGATCAAAGGTGAAGTAAAGAGAGGCAGAAGATGAAAGGGGGCAATAAAGTGTCTCCAGTTGAAATGAGTGGGTTTCAGCATTGCTTTTTTGCCACTGCAGGGAGGCATTATCAACTTGTGGCTTCAGTGTCCGTCATCCAGCAGCAGAGCTGTGATGGCAACTGTCGGACTTTTTGCAAAACACCATTAAGAGTTTTGCTTTGTGCATCTATTATAAAGGCCAATGGGAGTGCAAAGTGTGTTCTCCATGGCAAACACGGTAATGTCTGAGTGTGATTACACATTTGAATAAACTGCAACTCTGTCAAATGGGGATAAATGTGCACGGGTTGATTAAGATCAACCTTTTATCTCTCCAAAATGGGTTGATCTCACGATCCAAGTTGAGATTGTTTTAAATTTGCCTGAACTAAGGAAAACCTGTCAATGCCTGAACATTGTGTCAGGTAACTTAATATTTTAGTAAGGATTTCATGAGGATGGCATTATTCATAATTTGCTCAAATGTATCCTTGCTCAAAGTCCATTTTGCATAATTCCCTGTTAAGCAGAGCTGAGAGTGCCTAATTTTATGACGATCAGGACCATCAGAAGGCTCGCCAAGTGAAGCGGTTTGGGTAGGAAAAATACCTTTTTTTAAGGTTGATTACACACAAATCATTAAATGAATAACTGATTAAACTGACAGCTTTGTGGTGAAACAGAGAGCAAGAAAAAGAGGGAGCTGAATGCCAAAATCCATTTATTTTCCCAGAGTCTCATTAATTCTATTTTCCCCTTCTATATGCACCACCAATCAAACTAAACAGAGGCAAAAACAAGTGGCAAGACAAAACAAGACAAGGGGATATGGAGGGTAAATATAAGAACTAAAATGAAAGGAGAAGAGAGCACTGGTTATATCCCAAGTGTATTATATGCATTTAGTAGTGCACACATACTGATAAATAATTATTACCAGACACTTTTGTATGTAAGACATTTATTTTAGTATGGTGACTAACGGCATGATTATCAAAAATGGAAACGCCTAACAGACTTTATAAAAGGCATGATGGAGGTGCCATAAGCATTGCCAACACTGTAGACTTACTGGTCTTATGAAAGACCGCAAAGATTGGACACCTTTGTTGTCTTTGAAAAGACCATGAAAAGACCAGCACACAAAACATCTCATCATAACATTTGCTATGTCGGAGGTGGACCTAAGTGGATGAACATGGGAGACGTGTTGGCTCGGGCCTTAACTGGTGATTGCCAGTCCACAATACAATAGTTAACACTGCAATTCAATTATTGGGCACAATGACTAGTGTTGGATTACACTGTGTATTGCACTCGGGCCTGTGTAGGGGATAATAGCAGTAGGTCACAGAGGGTATCTCACCATGGTTTAATGATTTAAAGTTTACAATGTGCTCCACGTGCTTAATGTTTGTACCATTATCATGGTCCAGTTGGAAGTGGGATTACATCTACTGTTCCCAAAGATTGATAATGAACTTCCAGACTGATCTCATGAAGTGGCGTATGTATGACACGCCAATTCGTACGCCATTATATATTACATATGTTATCAAGACCCATACTTGCTTTGTAGCGTGTTTATCAACGCTGTTTGGCCTCCACTGACTTACATTACCTTGCGATTGCGTGTGAATTTATGCCGAAGAGTGTAGTATGAAAGGGTGAAAATCCGTGTAAGGGAGGTTGGTCGGGGTGGAGGATGGGTAAAACACAGGACTTTCACCCAGGAGACCGGGGATTGTGTCTCGCGTGTCAGTTTTCCTGAAGTCAACCGTCGCTTTCTTCTTTTCCTAAACCCAACCGGTTCTACTTTTCCTAAACCCAACCGGTTCTACTTTTCCTAAAACCAACCGGTTCTTCTTTTCCTAAACCCAACCGGTTCTACTTTTCCTAAACCCAACACGCGTGTCACGTTTCCTGAAGTCAACCGTCGCTTTCTTCTTTTCCTAAACCCAACCGGTTCTACTTTTCCTAAACCCAACCGGTTCTTCTTTTCCTAAACCCAACCCGTCCTGTGTATACGGCGCTAAAAATTCGTGCAGATAACACGCCACTTGTAGCATAGACATACATGCGGATAGCTCAAAATGCGTACAGATAACACGCCACTTGGATTAAGTAAGTGGGCGTGTATGTTTACACAAAGTCATGATATCACGTTGGAACTTCAGTGCTCAAAACACTGAGCATGCATGGTTACAACTGTACAGGCTGATAAGGACGTGCAGCTGTTTGGGTGTCTGTCAATTGGCATTGATATCTAGCTAATCCAGGATCATTAATTACTCAGAAAAGTACTATGGAAATTAGTGCCTAATTAAAAAAATCACAACCAAAGATCATTAATGGAATATTATCCAATAGAAATCCATCATAATTCTGACATTGGACTTCGTAGGCTATACTTTTAAAAATCCTCAGTTACTGAGCCACGTTTTGCTCATGCTTTGAGCCCATATTATTTGTCACTGCCTAATAATATCTTTGCATCTAAAAAATGGCACATTTTTAGGAACAAAACGAGTCTTGATATCTGCTCAGTCACATTGAATATGAGTCCAAACTTCAAGCTTACACCTTCAATCTTTTCCAAACCTTAACCAAGTGGTTTTGTTGCCTAAACCTAACCAAGTAGTTTTGTTTGAATTCACAACTTGGGGGGTACACGTAACCATGTGTAGCCCGTGTTTAAAACAGCGACTGTAGTGGAGCGTCACAGTCTGAGGTTATAAAGGGTTATTTAAGGCAGCAGTGATATGTAGCCCAGAGCTCTTTGTTGTTTTGTGGCTTGAGAGTGATGTCATTGTTAATAAATAACTTAAATCACAAGAGGCCTTTCTGTCCCTGTAAGGCTGAGATCACATATTGACAGGAACATTTTCTCCTTGTTCTCCTTCCATCTTCCACAATAAAAAATAAAAAGGCAGCAGAGTCCCTTAAGTAATGATAATAATAACACAATACTTTATTGATCAGCGGTGGGAAATTCTCTTTTAGCTAACCCCTCGCCACAGGCCATCCCACAGCCACAAATACAAGAAGAGTAAAAGAGAAGATTGAACATCTTCTCTTAAAAGGCCTTAGATGGCACCATAATGCTCAGCATTCATTCAAAAACTCTTGACAGTTCTGAATAAAGAAGAGAAAAGGGAAATGTGGCTCTTTGATTAGCTGTTTGGGTGCTTGAGTGGAGCAAAGCGAGAGTGACATAGATTATTTTCTGCAGCAAACGGAGCACAATTAGGGCAATCTGTGAAGTGGCATTATGAGAAATGCTGTATAGAAATGCTGTTTGTCCTCATTGCTGGGGTGTTTAATGGGTTTAATGCAGCCATTTACTTTACCAACAGCGTGGCTATGTGTGTCTGTGCATGTGTATATACATTTGTGTGTGTTACTGTTTTTTTTTGGCACATAATTAAGATGCATTTTAGGTTCACTTCAGACTCAGAGTGCTGCAAGGTGAGACTCACGGGTCGCTTCAGTAAGTTAGACATGTAAACTCATCCTATCTCGCAATTCATTTCACTTTCACGAAGAGAATGGTGCAGAACTCAATAATGGCAATATGCAAAAAGCCCCAGAATCTAATTTCTACTCTATCCATCTGAATTACAATGCCATCATTATTATTCCAATGTAGGAATTATACACTCCATCAGCTGGAATAAGCAGTTTCCGCCAACAAGCTTACTTTGTGTGTGCATATTGCCCTCTTTGAAACTGTGTGTGGCATGTTTATGAGGGGAAACACATGAGCACAATATTCGCACATGTGCACTTTATTACATTAAAAGGCTAATTTTTCAGTCCTATAGTAATTATGCCAAGGTTATTGCATGTGTCAAAATGTGATTTTCTCAAAATAGGAATAATTTCCAAATGTGCAAAAAGGTGTGACATACAATGAATGCTGAATACATTAAATGTGATGGGTTTTCCTTTGGGATATATTTAAATACAAGTATAAGGATAGTCACTGCAGTTGTCAGCCTGTCCTCATACCAGATTTGCATGTATAGTTATAATTTTACAGATTCTATTCTATAAATCAATGAAACAGGAGGTGGCCTGACATTACAAACAGGGACTACCTCAGCAGCAAAACAGGCCGTTATAATGTAAAAGCTTCGTCTCTGCTGCTGATTTATCTCCTTTCTTTTGTTGCATTCTCACAGTTTTGTATGCGACTTTTGTTTTTACTCGGATTCGCCTTGGATTGTAGTAGCCTTGGAAATGTAGTAAAGTACGAGACTGGTATTAAGTTCTTTTTTGATGGAAAAGTTTAGTCTCATCTGGTCGTCTGGCAGTCTCATGGTGAAGACATGACTCCAAGAAAAGCCCCGCCTGTTAAACCACACCCTGACGTTTTTTACACTTCTGTTTTTGTAAACTAGATATACCATGTTAATTAGTGAGCTTTGGAGGTGCTGGTAGGTGGATTTTGTTACTTTTGGACAGACTAAACTAAGCTAACCAGCTGCAGGCGGTAGTTTTGTATTTAGCTTATAGATACAAGAGTGGTATCTATCTCCTCAGAACTCTGACAAAAAAAACAACCAAGCATATTTCATTTTCACATTCTTATAACCCAAATTGGTTTTTAACACTATCCTTGACATAACCATTACACTTTCTGGTGCAGTGGGTATGTGAGTATAATATCAATCATATGCAGAGATAAAGTATGCATCAAGGGTATTATTATAGAGTCTGTAAGATTTTATATAATGGGTGTAATAAGAAAATGTCGGATTTTTAGTGTCATGAGCTCATGAAAGATGGCGATCAGTGTTTTGGTCGTTCTCTTACTTCTCTTCTAGTGCCACTGTCAGGTCAAATAGAACGCTTAGTACTATTGATATATATAGTCATGTTTTTTCCTGAAAGATTCGTAAAGCACCAATACTAATGACAGCTATGTGGTGCAGGTTATGTTTCATACAGTAGCTGATTGTCAGTTTATATTTTACAATTGCCAATCACTCCACAAGAAGAAGAAACTTTATTATTCGTAACATACAATACTACAGTAAAATGTAGTGAAATTAAATCTCTGCATTTAGCCCATACTAAGCATTAGGATGGGTGGACAGCCTGTCCTCTAGCACTACTAAACCTACTAAGTCTATATCCTTGATGTTCTACTTCCGGGATTGCTCTGTTGCTGACAGAAAATCCGAAGAATTTCACTAATTTAGGCCGGATAGCCATCGCCTTGGGCTTCCTTTGTGTCTGCATTTTACAGTAAACTCCGGTCGATTTATGAGGACTATGGTTAACCTTTTCTCAGATCTCTGCAGGGTAAATCCAGACAGCTAGTTAGACTATCCGTCCAATCTGAGACTGAGACAAGACTAAAACAACTTTTGAACATACACATGTTCCACCCAAACAAATTCCTTCTGAGACTATTTTGCAGCGCCACTGCGGCTTTTCTCTGGTGCTTAGCATCACCCAAGACAATTGTGATTGGTTTAAAGAAATGCCAATAAACCAGAGCACGTTTTCCTCCCATCCCCAAATGCTATAGCCAGACCCTCCTTCAGCGCGCTTTGGAGGAGGGTCTGGCAAAGCGAGACTAACTAAACCTTAACCCAATAAAATATGGTCCAAAATATTGTTTTGTGATTCAAAAAGACTTTGCTGCTCACTATGAGATATGGGTAACATCATTGTCTATTTTGTGGCACCAACCCTCAGGCCAAATGTTAAATTTTTTCCCCTAGTGGTAAGGATTTAAGGATAGAAAATGTGTCTCCAATTTCATCCATCCAGCAGTTTTATTTTGTGGTGTCAAACAAGCAGCCTTCAGGGGCCATCCGCTTGAAATTCAGCTGAGGTTTGTATGTTAAAAGTCAAGGACAGTTGATGACATTGAGTCATCATTGAGACAGTAATATATAGCCTAGCCCAGGGGTCTTCAACGTTTTGTAAGCCATGGACCCCTTAACTGAAAGAGAACCAGAGCATGGACCCCCTACTACATATATTGTATAAAATTAAGTTGCATATTAAACTGGGCCTACAATGTGTAGGGCAGCCTAAAGCCATTATACCTTTTTGCATAGAATACTAAGCTATTAAATAGCCTACTAATTGTTGGCATGATTTTATAAATCATGTTTTCATGTTAAACATAAATGTAGCACAGTGAACCCTTAGGATGAACTGTGTATGTGGATGACCCTTAGTGACTACCTTACATATAGGCCAGTAAGCAGTGGGGATTTATGTTTGCTAATAATATGTTGGATTCATGTTAAGAAAAATTAACAATAATTTGGAGGCCCACCTGCACTGACTCTGAGGACCCCCTAGAGGCCCCAGACCCCCTGTTGAAGATCCCTGGCCTAGCCTATGTATCATACAGTGTTTCTAGTGAACATTTAGGAACACAGCACCCATTTTATGTAAACATAAAGAAACACTTTCTATAACCGTAGTTTGGTGAACTGTGGGTATGGTACTTTAAGACGTGGTGGTGGCAGTTCTGCTTTAAAGTCTTTAAAGAACAGTAAAAGCATCTGGCTCTCAAAGTGTTTTTACCCCATGACTGAAGAGCGTAAACAACAAACACTCCCTTGAGTCTGTCCAGACTGTTCAAGTGTACTCAGAACTAAAAACAGAAAGATGAGAGGATGTGAGCGGGGCGAACCGCCTGTACCAATACTGTATATAGCTTAATGCCACATCTGTCATTCATTTGGTGCTTTTATCCAGAGCATCTTGAGTGCATCCATTTAGTTCCCAGTGGGAAATGAAGCTGTAACCCTGCAGTGCTACCAGCGCCACACTCTACCCATTACACCACTGAATGCACTTTCAAAACAGTTGGTTGGAAGGAAAGCAAAACAATCTACTCATTTGAGCCAAGTAAGTTGAATCATCAGTAGGCGGGAAACCAGTTAAACCAAACATTTTATTGATTAGAGTAGTACAACTGCTGCATACACCTGCACACCTCTCTTAAAGCTGCACATATCAATATTTTAGGTGAACAATGGCTCAAATGACTACATGAATTGTGAAAGGTGTCCCTAGAGAATTAACAACCACCTTTGCAGTTCCCCACTTAATTGCAGAGCGTCTTTCAGCTTCACTCTCATAAGCTTTGTTTATGGCAGCAGCAGGAAGCTGTTAGGCTATGCCAGGGGTTTTCAAATTGGGTGAATGTGAATGTGAGTAGGTAAGGACAGCTTCCCCTAAATCCTGTCCACCTGCCCTAACCCACACAGGCCTCTGCTGTAAACGCCATCTTTTGTGTGTTTGATGAGTTTCAATAACAACAGATAAAATGTAAATATTTTTTTAATATTGTATTTGAAGACATTTTATTTCCACCACTTTTTTAAAAATGAAATAGCATAGTCGCTATGCTATTTCATTTTTACTTAGGGACAGTTTGTTTTGGCCTGGGTGCTCCCTGATGGGATCTGCACGCTTCTATGTCTGGCAGTAAAGGGTTAAACTACACCACTTGACTCCTGATTTTCCTCTTCTGGCTTTATGTTACACCCTTCTCCCCTATACCAACTTGGGCTTGTAACAAGTTTTGATAAATAAGTAATAAACTACTATTAGGAATAACTTTTGGGTTGCCAGGGAAGTTAAAAAGACAAAACAAGTGCTATGCTAGAGGTACAATTTTGCACTAACCAAATGTTCATATTATTGGTTAATATTGATCAATAAAGCATTATATTACTGCTCTATAAAGCATATATTAAGTGTCCTTTAGCAAGACCTCCAAATTGCTCCCGATGTATTTATGTTGGGAAAATAGGACAAAAACATAAAACGCCAAATTAATTTAATGTAATGTATTACTAAATTAATTATCACATATTAAAAAAAGGTGGCAAAACATAAGTTACAGCTTATAAAGCCTCTAAAAATGAATGCCTCATTAGAAAGCTATACTGAAACTGTACCCTGCCATACTTTGAATAATTATAATAGAGATTGATTAGCTAGTATGGCTAGAACACTTCTTTCAGGGGTTGTAAAAGACTGATAATCTCTCTGCTATACTATAACGTTTCTACTGTAAAGGAGGATGGAGGTGCTGCTGCTCTCTCCTGAAAGCCTTCTGGAAAGGATGTTACAAAATAAGCCTCCATCAAATAAAGCGAGACATAATCACATCAACATTTAAATAGAAATATTTTATCATCCCACACTACACTCTCAGTACTTATCTGAGACATGGTCCTAGTCATCCGTAAGCATGTAAACACTCACTGGCGTGTGAGGTGTATTGGATTGAAGCTCAGTACAACTCAGGTGTGTGTGTGTGTGTGTGTGTGTGTGTGTGTGTGTGTGTGTGTGTGTGTGTGTGTTTTTATGCTCCACATATCTGGAAGAAACTCCCAGAAAACTGCAGGTCTGCCACAACCCTCAGTTCTTTTAAATCAAGGCTGAAGACCCTACTTTTTGATGTTGCCTTAATTTAAATATTTGTTAATTTCTTATACTGTTATACTGTTAGTTGCATTGTTGAAACCGTATGAAAATCTATATAAGCATATAAAGAGAAATTAAAAAGTAAGACCGGTGGGTCCGGCCCGTTCTGGATTACGTTTATAGAGCAACAGTTTATACATTGTCCCATACTAGCACCATAAAATCTCGTATTTTATCTGCTTTTATATTTTTAACTGTTTTTAATTGCTCTTTAATTTCTTATGCTGCACTGTAATGTTTATTCTTGTATTTTAATCGTTTTTATGTAAAGCACTTTGAATTGCCCTGTTGCTGAAATGTGCTATACAAATAAAGTGTGTGTGTGTATATGTGTGTGTCCACGTTTATGTGTACTCAGGATTTATGTTTGTATGAGTATGAAAAGCATTAAAAAATTGTATGTTTTTATTTCCTATATTACACATAAATGCACACTCAACTATTTCCTGTGTAGGTTCGTGCTGACTAATAGAAAGGAATATTTCATGCAAAACATTTATTGAGCTGGGGTAGAGATCCTGTCTTTAGCTGAACATTTGATGTATTGTGCATTCATATAATCTTATTTTCCTGATCACATTTTAAAATCGGTAGGAAAAGCACAGGTGTATATGATACAATTAGCGATGGCAGAATTCCATTTAGCTGCTTCGGTGTCAGGGTCCAGGATTAACGTTAGTAGTAACATGTGCTTTTCCTACATTGATGTCTACTGTGGAAAAGGCATATTTGCTGTTTCTTAGTGTTGCTGTTTCTTCTTCTTAGAAACGGAGCAGTCTTTTTCATTTTACTTGTGTTTTTTGTGCATCAAAAAGTCCACAGTGTCTTTACATGTAGCCATGCTAGTGGTATAGCTACATGGATGGCAATATCGCTCTGTCTGTCTGTCTGTCTGTCTTTGGTCCACATCTTTGTCCAGACTGAACTTCATATTGAGCTCCGTAATCTGGTCTTTTTTATTCGTCCTTTTGTTTATGACCAGTTACCTGCAAAACTAATGGCATTCACATCAGCCCCAGCTGTTCTTTGTGTGTAGTACTAATTAGCAAAGTTTAGCATCCTCAGAAATGGTAAACATTATACTTGCTCAACATTGGCGTGTTGGTATCGTCACTGTGAGCATGTTGGCATGCTGATGTTGGCAATTAGCTCACAGCACTCCTCACAGAGCTGCTCGCATGGCTAGACTCTGCTTGTAATTTAGCTAGCAGATTATTTCTCTGCTCCCCAAATGAACTACACTAAGCGAATTGTCTTCCTTTTATCCTTCTGTGTTCTCTTTGCTCTTCTTGCTTCCTCTCGTCTCCCTGTTTTGCAGACACCCTTTAGCCAGAGGGCACAATCACAACCAGAAAGCCAATCAGGAAGCTTATTAAACATGACACTTTGTGAGCACACTCAATATAGGCGAAGGACATAGGCTCTGAGGTCTACGTGCCAATTAGGAAACTCAAATCAATCATAGCAGTCAGTGAACTCTCCCTCGCTCCTTTTGTTTTTCCTCCTCCTCTGATACTGTCTCTTCTTTTGCCTTTCTTGCACATCTCCTCTACTAACTCACCATCCCTCTCGTCTACTTTGAAAATAATTCTCAGCTATACGCACCAGCACTGCTGTTGCACACGATCACACACAGCTTGCTACAAAATAAACAGGGAATAGACAAGTCCACAAACACACACACACACTCCAGCAAGCTATTCATCACAATTTAGCCACAGTATTAGACATTGAGGGACAATAACGCCCTCTCCAGAATACCATCCAAAACAAAAACAGCTACACACTTCTCCCATGACACTCTTTTCCCCTCCATTTGTCAACACACTGTCTCACACTTTTTAATTCCCGCTAAGCTGTCTGTCATCTCTCTTTTTTCTCCTTAAAAACTAGGCTATGCCATCCAAGTAGGTTTAAAGAGAAATTCAATGAAACTGAAAAAATGCCTTAGAATGTTGTTTTGTACTATAATCCATGCATTATGTGACTAAATCACAAAATATAGCTATAATCAGTTGAGTAGGCTAGTTGATCTAGTTATATATGATGCAGCTGAGACTCACAATGTAGAGTGGCTTGTCCTTTAATCGCAAGGTTGGCTGTTTAATCCTCGGCTCCTCCTGGCCATGTCCTTGAGCAAGACAATGAATCCCTAGTTGCTCCCGATCAGCTGGCCATTCCCTTGCATATAACTCTGTGTGTATGTGTGAATGAAATTGTAAAGTCTGGTAACACAGAGTGTTGATATCAGATATGCATCAGTGTGTGCAATACATTATAAGCAGTCCTACAACAGTTTTGTAATGAAAGATTTTGACACAACATAATGTCATACCTTCCCATTAACTTAATAAAATATGACCCAAACTAGTATAAAGTGGCTTGAAATTAGATTTCAGTTTAATTCACAAGCAATTAAAGGCCACCATTAAAAGTTACCATACATCTTTTTCTCCTGTTAATGTAACCACTCTATCAAAGTACTGGATCAACGCCTCCAAAGAAATATTATTTTTGTAGTTTTTGAGCACTGACAGCTACAACGGCATACTGCTGTTTTGTACTCCTCTCTCTAAATCTATTAAGGCGTGCAAATGCTATATTCCTGAATGAGATGAAGCTCAATAGAGTTTTTGTATTTGTCTGTGATCTTAACTTCACACAATCCCTCTCCAGTACCCTCTCCACCTTCTGTCTCATCAAGTCACTGATGGAGTGCTACAGGAAAATAGACTTCTTAAGGTCTTGTCAAAAGCTTGTTGAGAGGTGGTAACAGGCCTGCTAGACTGGTGATGGTGAAAAAGAGAGATCTGCTCACAAGATCTAATTTCACAGCCAGTGACTAGAATGCTGTAGGCAAACACTTGTTTTGTGTGCATAAAGTATTAAAGTGCACTAGCACCACCCATGGACAAGCTGTGTACATGTAAAGATTAAGCTGTTAAAAACCATGTGAATAAACATCTACTATATAAATAGGAATTTAATGAATGTACAAGTATATATTAGGTTCAAATAAAACTTCTAATATTGAGCGGGAACATTCATCTTTGACATTGTAAACCGTAATTTGACAAAATGATCAGCAACAGCATCTCACAGCCTTCATCAGCAGATGGAGTTAGATCAAGTTGAAAGCTCCTAAAAGCAAGTAAAAACAGAAAAGTGGAACTTGAGTTAGCATTATTTTGTCAAAAGTATATATCATTTATTAGGATGATGGATGCATCATGGGTACAGACATTTTTTTTATTTTAAAATGTACTGCAACTTTTCACCTTTGAACATTCTCAAATTACAGGCATAACAGGTAATGTGTATAAAAGTTCTTTTTTTTTTTTTTAAATCACAAAACTAATACAAATGTGTAATTTTTGCCATCTACACCGCTTGTCTAAGTTGTGACTCTCACTTTCATCCAGCAGATGGTGCCACAACTCAGAGCAAAACTCAAGTCTGACGTTATTAAATTGAGCTTATAATATTAATACTTAAATTTAATTGGCACACTCATATGTAACCAAGACTAATTGCAAGATCTGTTTTTTTTTGGGGGGGGCTTAGCATTAGACTGCATTTATTATTCATACACTAATGTTGGGTGAGCAAAAAATGCAGGTGCTGACATGTTTGAGGCCAAGATATTTAAGTAATTTAACTACCACCACTACAAGTTCTGGAAATTCATTTTATTTAAAGGATTTTATACATTAAAAGCTCTTTTGGCCATGTCACCGCTGACTCACATCAAATGTGTGTCAATTACGATGATGACATGGCAGTATGTTTTAGGAAAATGCAACAGTGACAAAAGCCCAAAAAATGAGAACCCTTATCCCTGAAAGCTGTAACCTCAATGTGAATACCAGCTTTCCAAATAAACAACAGCATAGTTAGAGAAACATGAAAAACACAATAATTTATTTGACCAGATATGAAACAGATGGAAACTGAGACATGCTGGAAAGGAAAACCACTAAAACCAGATCCCAAATTTCTTCCCTTTTAGTGTTTTGAGTAGTCTGACTCACCAGATGTACATTGCTTGGATAAAGCCCCCACAACTTTTTCTATCTGTTTTGCAATGGCACAGTCGCTGCATCAGGGGCTTATTTAGCGCACCCCAGGATAGTTCAATTGGTTTGAAGAAAAAAAACAAGCCAGTGGTTTTTTTTCCCCACTATCCCAGAATAGCCAAACTAGTGTCTGAGGGGAGAAAAGAAGCTGCCGTTTGTAGGTAATGATTGTATTTCCATAGACCATACTATATGTCAAGTCCAGTCTTGATTTAAAAAGGTGTGATAAGAAAATGTGGGTAGTGCAGAACACAGGTAGGTCATTTTGAGGTCTCTTCTCCACAGTGACAGACGTGTAGCACATCCAGGATCCAGCAGCTTTACAGAGAAGACCAGACAACCCCAGACCTGGCAAATAAAGAATACAACAATCATCATTAGACACTGTTCACCATAGAAATAATGACAGGAGTAAATACTGGTAGAATTAAAAAACAATGCAACTATTGAGAGCATGGATGTACGTATATGTTGAGAGCTGAAGCACCATGATCCCAAAGACAAGTCAAACTTTTGCACCCTTCACGACTAAGACAATAGTTAGACTACATTAGGTAACAGGTTGTCTTACATAATTGGCCCTCGGTATGCAGAAGAAACAGTGGCTATTTATAACTTTCAGTTTGTGTTGATTCCAGCGGCCCCTTTGGACTAAAGCGGTGGTGTTCAATGTAATAATAGCTTTGATTTATATAGCGCATTTCATGAAAGCCAAGGACGCTTTACACAGGTACACGGGGACAAATGAAAAGAAAATAGGAGGCCATCACAAACATGTACGTCAAGTTGAATTATTTTTGTAGTTACATACCTGAAGGCCAATTCGGGGTCGGTTTTGAGTCATTTACAATCTCGTTATTGTCTCCATCTGTTGAAAGCCCGACCGAGTGTGACTCGGGTTTCGCCAGTCGTCTTTCACTTTCCCTTTTAGCTTTTAGTCGTTCTTCGTTTATTTCCTTTTATTCTGCGATGGTCCTGCCCCAGTAGGCTATCAGCCATAACTACAGTAGATAACTTCTAAAATAAAACTAAAATACAATTAGGCCTAGGGTTGGGCGGTATCCAAATTTTGTTACCGTCAAACCTCCTCCCTATTTTACCGCGCTATACGGTATTACCGTGAAAAAATGATGACATAAGGCTCAGATGGCGTCACCAAACTGTTGGCTTGTGCACTGTTCAGAAACTGAATACCAAACACTAATACTGAAACAATAATAACATAACAACTTACAAAAAAACTACTTTCTCCTCCACACGGTCACGTGATGACAACCACACATAATTACATAAATTATATTTAATCCTTGTCTCCTATATAAGTGCATTGCATTTTTTTTTTAATGACAGTATTGAAGCCGATACGTTGCTATCTTTAAGACCCCGCAGTATACATATTAGGCCTATATAAAAGAAATCTACTGCTACCTTTTACCTGCGTGTATAACACAGGCTTTTCAGGTGCAATGCCGAATTATGCGAGTCATCAGATTGTGTGCTCTGTAGCGCCATCTACCTGCTTCTTATCATTTTGTGAAAATCGGAATGGGAAAAGGTATTAATAAACACCAGGGGCGTCGGACTGGGGGGGGAAGCTGACTGAGTACCCAGGGCCCTCATGTGAGGAGGGCCAACAAATATGCTAGAACGAATAGCTGTGGTGCGGGGAGGGGCCCACAGAAAATGCCTTTCTACAGGGCCCAGAATGTTGTGCTACGCCCCTGATAAAAACGACATAAAACTAGTCTCGTTTACTGTTACAGGTCATTTATGATCATCAGATGAACAATACACAGTTTCAGAAAGACTTAAAAGTTACATATAGTCACTTTAAGCTTGGTCGAAATCTACATTCAGATGACGACTTTCTGACAACATCTAACGTTATGTTTGTTTCCCTGTCAATTTAGAGGCAGACTAGTCAAGTAGCTAATCGCAGGCCTAACGTTAAGTAGGACACCCAATGTAGCGAGACACATTCCACGTTACCATTCAAGCCAAATCCAGCTTCTTCTGAGTTTCTGACAGTTTATCTTGCAGCCGTTTCTTCCTCCAGTCCAGGAACTTTCTCCTCATTCTGTTAGCCTGCCACCCTGCTACAAAGCCGGCAGCAAAAGAAACCACGACGGCGACTTGTAGCGTCCTCTCCGAGACTTCAGCCATGTTCACCTCTGGCTGACAGATGCATACATTTGTGTAAGTCGCATGAAAATCAACACACTCACATACAGGAAGTGAATCGCTTACTACTCACGCGATACAACAGCAGCGACGTTAATCTCGCACTCTTCAAAATAAAGGTCCGAAAGCCCTCTCAATTTATGTTCTTGTCCAGTGTTAAAGTAAAATGTTCTTTTTACAGTCTATGGTCAAAATAAATACAAATGAATTGATGTATATATTTTGACAGTGAAACACATTATTATATTACTACCAATAATAATAATAATAATAATAATAATAATAATAATAAGTCAGACTTCATTGAACAAGAAGGTTTATTTTCTCTGGAAAAAAGTATGGTTTAAAAAATATTGTATAGAAAAGAAAAGAAAGGTCATTAGGGAGTCAAAATTGATTTGTGGGAAACATTTGGAAAATTCTAATTTGGGTAAACAGCTCATGTGCAACACAATTTTCTCATTTCCTGCAACTCACTGGCATCAAGTTATCAGGTTGGAAAAGTACATTGTACATTGGAAAATAAAATATGAAAGGTAGATGCAGCCCATACTGTCGCTCCCTCGGGCTCAAGACAGTCATGAAATACATAATTCATACATAGACATACATGCTGTGGCACACTGACGTTAACAAATTTAAGCAAAACACATAGAACACAAAAGATCAAAGTGAGTAACAAGTACTGTACAGTAAGATATAAAGCATTGTAATAAACCACAAGTTGTACAAGTTTGTCATATACCGCACATGACTGATCATTAATGTGTATACAAGTTTCATATGACAAAACTGTATATGGTGGCTGCCAACATTTTTATTATTAATGCTCAAGGCAGTTTACTTAATAGTAATACTTTTTTTTACAGTTTGGAAATGAAATACTGCTTTATCATTTGACATAACAAAACAGGAATTTATATTCAAAATGACTGAAGAGGTATTGCATGAGAAGAATGTCATCTCTGTGTTATCTGGAGGTCACACTATCTGGAGATAGTAAGGAAGTGTAGGAGAGTGATTCAATTGTTAAGCGTTGTAGTGGCAGTAACGGTTTCAGTGAGCACCAAGTTATACTGTATGAGTTTGCTACATTTTGCTTTCTCTCACACCACTCAGCATGGTAAAAAAAAACAGTGTCTTTGTCTCCTTTCCTTCCTGTCGCTATGAGCGCTGCATGATTATATGCACCTCGCTTCACTATTGTGCTGTGCTGTGGTTTGTGGTAAAAATCTTCATGTTTCTTTCACTTTTCTTGAGTGTGAGATACATCACTTGTTTCTAAAGCAGTTTTTTATGTTTTAATATTTCAAAAAAAAAAAAATCTAAAGATTTCAATACTTGCTGAAGAGTTTGAGAGTTTGGTTATTAGTTATAGTTTGTGTCTAGGAGAAGTGATACCTGGGTCAACATTATCATCAGTTTACAGCAAAACTAACAAAACTATTATTTTGAAACTGCAGCAGCATTGTGCCTTAACCCAAAAACTCTTTTAAATTTAAATATGATATTGAGGTAAAGCACCATACAAGTTTGGTAAGTTCCCTTTCTGTAGGTCTTCAGAGGTGTTGGCACCCTGTCCGTGATTAAGATCTGCACATATTCATGCTGTTGAGAGTCAGATGCAGACTGAAGAGTGGACAGGTCACTTTTCAATATACAGTAGCTGCCATCTTTGTGGAACCAAACTATTAACAATCTCAAGCCATTCAGATACCTGGTAAACAATGATGGAAATGAAATAATTGCTTCAGCTGCAAATAGTCTTAATATGTACAGTCAACATGTCCAATTTGTCAACAAAATCAGGATCCAAAAGCGTTCATGATGTATTGCTGATGGTTGAGAACAGATGAGAGAATCAGCAGTGTGATCAGGGATTTGGCTCCTCCGCAGCAAATCACAACCGATTTTGTTTAAGCCTGTCGATGTGGTAACAGAGTTTGAGCGCAGGTCCCAGCTTTAGTCCCAGATACTTCATCATCATCTCACTTTTCAGCAAGAGCAGAGCATCTCCGTCTATCTCCTGAAACAAATCAGAGACACAGTGTGACTAGCGCTCAGGCTGTTTCGGAGCCTTGTAGCTATGAGAAGAAAAGCTAAGTAACATTAAATATTAGTTTACACATCTGCTGATTTATATTCAGGACCACAGAGAACTGGGTGATGGGTGAATAAAGCTACAGTTGTTTCATAACAAGTTTTTAAGTTAAAGTGCCCATATTATGAAAAAAACACTTTTTCTGGTTTTTGGGGTAATCTTTTGTGTCTCTGGTTTTCACACACATAAAAAAAAAAAAATCCATCCACGCTGTTTTGAGTGATATACGGTTTCTGAATGTGTCCAGCCTTCAGTCTCCTAGTGAGCTGTTCAAAATCGGCTCTGACTGTGACGTCACAGTCCGAAATGAGCTGGCTAACCACAACCGTTAGCTCGTAGCGTTAGCATGCTAACGCTAGCATGCTACGTCATTCTCAATAGCAAAGCACTGCTACAACACACACAAGTTCACCATAATCTACAAAAGAACTACTTATATGTGCGCCCTCATTTAGAAGTCTCCCAGCTAATCCTGCCTTGTAACTGACCAAAGTTGGAGAAACAGGCTTTCTTTTACTGTCTCTAGAGTTAGCTAACTGACATGCTCTACATCTGAGCTACTGCGCATGTGCGAGTGCAATCAAAGATAGTACAGAAGAAGAAGATGAAAAGAGGTCTCACTCTGTAGCTAAAACAGAAACCAGGTGAAAAGAGGATCTGCAGCAGTGAGAGACAGCTGTGCAGTACAACAAAAATATGGTGTTTTTTGAAAATTAAACCATGTAAACCTATTCTGGTACAACCTTAAAATACAGTTATGAACCTGAAAATGAGCATAATATGGGCACTTTAAAGTATACCTTACCTCTTGCAAGAGGTTCCCTGCCTAACAGCATGCTAGGATATAAAGCTCTATTCCAATACATTTAGTATTTCAGCATAAGTCGATGGCCATGGGCTGCTATATAAAGTGGTCTGGACTCACATGCTTCCTGAATGTATCAGCGTGGGGACCCAGGGCTTGGGGGTCAGCATCTTTGATAAACCAAACAACCTCCTCAACACCCCAGCTAGATGGGTCCTTACCAGCAGGACGCTTGCACTCTCCAGAGTCTGGCATCGGACTGTATGCTAGGTAACACAGGGGAACAGGTGGAGGGAAGATGCTCAAATGCTCAACATAATGGGGATCCAATTAAGCCAAAAAACAAATAAACAAAATACTGACAGTCCTATATGTCACCTGACAAGACATAAGTTCCACAGCATTGTCACAAAAAATGCCATAGTATGCGTTAGAAATTTCATAATTATAGTATGCCGTAAAAACATCACATAAAAAGTCATAGTATAGTATGTAATAAAAAAGTCATAAAAAAGTCATAGTATAGTATATCATAAAAAGTCATAAAAATTTGTAGTATAGTATGTAATAAAGTACATAAAAGTGTCATAAAAAAGTCATAGGTGTTTAAAAGATGTAAACGAAAGCAAAATATACTTCTAAAGCAAAATTGCAAAACACAGCCTTACCATTCCTGTTTACTTCCTGGAAGCTTCCTGGGCTCGATGCTTGTCTGCACAAGCCCATTGGGGTAGAGCAACTGCTGCCACGGTAACCGTAAGAATGCTTCGGTGGGTACTGTGATGTCATGACATTGAAGGCAGAGTCACTAGGATCTACAGCGTAGCGCTTGGAGTCCACTGGTGGGTCACATAAAAAGTCTTCAGGCATCGACGTCTCTACTGGAGGAGGAACGACAGGAAGTGGTATCATTAAAGGTCCTATGTGTGGGAATTTCTCCCATCTAGGGTTGAGATCATATATCGCAATCAACTCTCTCGCGCCACGCAGTTCAGAATAGGTATTACAGCTACGGTAGCCTTCACACTTTTTTCTGATGACGCCAGTCTCTTGCTCTTTTCAATATCCTTTTTCTTTTTCTGGGCGAAGAAGAAGACTCCTGTTTCTGAAATTTGGATTTTGAATACGTGTGGTTCTCCATGTTTCCTTCTTTAAACTTGCTGGGGCCCGTGAAGCTACCATACCCATTAGCAGCATTAGCATCACCTGTGAGTTTATCATGTGAAGGCGAAAACGCAAAAGGCGGAGCAGTATGTCCTGTATGTCCCTTACCGGCTAACGTATTTCAAGATGGCGCATGAATATGGATCTAGACCATAGACAGTATATAATGGACCAATAGACCCCGTTGCTCTGGACGGAGACCAGTGAAGGCTATTAGAAGCACTTTTCCGGTGATGGCCAGCTTTACTGCGCAGCCTCCAACTGAGAGAATGTGACGTGAGCAACCTGTCTGAAAGTTGGAAGTCTTCTGGTTGTTGCGCCAAGAGAAATCTCAATCATTCCCAATCTTACAGATACGGAGAGTGTAGGTATATGTAAGGAGATAACATAGGCACAGGCTAATTATTGCTAACTAACATGCTAGTTAACATTAGTAATTAAACCTAAACAGCTCATGTAAGTCGAAACTGCCTGCAAGCTTATCCTGTACTATACGGTAATTCCGCTACTATTTGACACAATCGTTAGCCTATTTTTACAAAAAACGTCTGCTACGGAGCCATAACGTGAGATACAAGGTAATGAAGCCTTTTATACATTGTCGTGTTTCTTTATAACTAAACAACGGACAAATAGAGTCTTTAAACGCTTCAGATGTAAAGTTATTCGCAGTCAAGTGACGTAAAAAAAAATGGCGGTCAGCGGAATGCTAACAGGAGGTGATGGCTTTGTAGCAACAAAATGGCGCCATAGATGGCTCAAGTTCTGAAGCGAAGCTTACCCCCTTGATCTAGACCTACTTTATCTGTAAAGTGTCCTAAGATAACTCTTGTTATGATTTGATACTATAAATAAAAATTGAATTGAATTTAAAATTTCAAGCCAATAGGAATAATTGGAATTGATGGTGATGGTAAATATTCATGAAAAAGGACAAGTTTGTGAACAGGCAACACAGATTTTGATAATGAACAACTACAAACGTTACACATTGGACCTTAAAAGCCTAGCCCATCTGGGAAATGTTGTCTTTTTTTGTCCGTCTTCATTCATCGTGTTAAATATATCAACGTCAAGGGTTTTACTTTGCGCTCAGATCAATATAACATCTGCAGACTATGCGCTGCATTAAACAGCAGATACATTTTTCATGTCTTTTAACTACTGAGTTAAATGAATACACAGCTAAGATGTGTTGAAGCTCCTTCAGCCTGTAACTGTATGGATGTGAAACGGCTGAAAGGTAGTCAGTAATTCCTCTGAATCTGCTCCCTTTGTGCCAACCGTTTTTCAGATCGTCAATAATGTAGATGCCTGCTGGTTATGCTAGGGATGGGCAGTTATGAATTCACTTGATGAGAGATTTATAAAATGGAAATGCTCCACTGAGATCATTCTGAAATGCCTCTACTTTGTGCTCACACAAAGGTCAAACATACTTTATTGTATTCTGAAAAATCTATTATGTGATAGGATCTGCGCATGTGAGTTTGGAAGCTTATATATTGACACACACAAGGTGCCTTCATAACCCTCAGTAAATGCTTAAAATGTCCATCCAAACATCTGAAATATTCTTAAATTAACCCTGTAAATATTATAAAAGATAATAAAATTGTATGTTTTTTAATGAATTAATCTTAAAAGTGACAAAATGATCAGTATTTGAAAGGGAGCGTACATTGCTTAGACAGTATCCCAAAAAACACCATGAAATGTGTGTGTGTGTGTGTGTGTGTGTGTGTGTGTGTGTGTGTGTGTGTGTGTGTGTGTGTGTGTGTGTGTGTGTGTGTGCTTTTGAATGTCTACAGTCTGACATCAAACACCTTTTACGATTTGCAAGAACAAAGAGCAAACTGCTGGTCCTTGACACATGAGATTCCCATTCCCACCTCAAATACACTAAAGGCAGTCTTTAAATATTTGCTTATTCAGAGCAGGACAGACCGAGAGGGAAAAAAGGAGAGAAAAAATGAAAGCGAGACAGAAAGAATGGCTGTGTATTTTCATTTTGTGAAAGAATTAAAAATTTCTCCAGAGCAAAAGCAGGACAGGAAAGCTTGGCAAGAAGATCGAAAGTGAATAAGAAATGACATGTTTGGGTTGTGTTTGAAGGCATGTATTTCTCATTTGAATGTACATTACGTAAACATAGTAAACCCATCTATGGGTTTACTATGTTTGTCTTTGATTCAACAAGCAGACATGCACAAGAGTGTAATGTTTAACATCCATATGCTTTTGGAGGTTTTACATCCAAAAGCATATCTTGTCACAGAGAACAAGTCATCTGTGTATTTTAGAGAACAAAGAAGAAAGACACCACACTGACAGGCGTGCATTTTAGCACTGAATTTAAGTCGCAGTCAGAGCAGGGTAGCAGACAGATGAAAAAGATAAGATACAAAAATAAAAGAGAGGAAGGGATGGCGCATTTCATATCACAAACACACCACCAAATTAAGCTGTGAGTGTATAATACGTGTTAAAATATTAGGAACCCCATCCTCATACTGAATAGATCCAGGTCTCAAGGCCTAAAAACATCATCAGACTTCAGAACTTGAATCAATCTGCTTGGTTATTACCATTAAATGTCCTGAATGTCCTGGATGGGTGGGGGTGGGGGTGGTGGGGGGCATATCATAGTGGGGGGTCTGGGTGTCCTCCCATAGGGAAGTTTTGAGCATCAACGACTTCATTTCCTGTATTCGGGTACACTTTTATGCACCAATAAACTTTATTTAGCCTATGTGAAGAAGAAAAACACAGATGACAATTCAAATGATATAAAAAATATAATGGATAGTATGTTGTTGCGTGTCATTGGTCATTTTTAAGTGGGTATATGGAAATCCTGGAGCTTTCTTAGTGCGTATCACGTAGACTACACCACTGCTGGATAGAAAAGCTTATGAAGGTTAAGATGTATGTGGTGGTGTTACCTGTTAGCACTTGAGGTGTGGCAGAGTGGGGGACAATAGCAGCATCCTGTGGGATGGAGCCCATCTCAGGCTCCGGTGTGCTGCTGGGAGGAGAGTTAGCTAGTGGGGACATCACCATCCTGGGCTTCAGCTACAGGCGCGCACACACACACACACACACACACACACACACACACACACACACACACACACACACACACACACACACACACACACACACACACACACACACACACATTTAATGATGAATGATTCTCGAAACACATCAGAAAACAATTGTTGGATCTGTGAAAATTCTTACATCCTTCATGCTACTTGGGCAAAAAAAGTTACATTTGGCCGATGGGTGGCGCCACAGTGTGCTGTGGTACCAAATATAACTGACGCTAACGAGAATATCATCAGTTTTAGAAATATTCATCCACTTAAGTGTTAAAAGGGTGTACATTTTGACCCATAGGTGGCACTAGATGAAAGGTCAGGGGACTGAGACGGCACTGGCACCACTCAAACCTATAACATTACTAACAGTACTACCACTAAATATATCAGCACCATACCAATAATAATATCAATGTCATAATATAATGGTTAGGACGCATACCAACATCCAAACGTACCCGATTCATTTCTGGCTTAGGATGTGTGTTGCATACCATACCCTCTCCGTCCCCATGCTTGCTGTTTATGTCTACACTGTAGGCTGATCAATAAAGGCAAAATAGTGGAAAATAATCTAAAGAAATCCCGCTAAAACTACCAATAATAATACCAGTGCCAATATCAATACCATTATTAATGACAAAAGTAAAACCAGTACTAACATTGATGTGACATTCACACTGTATTTCTACTGCCAGTTTTAACTGACAGTTGGAGGGGGTATCCTGACATCAAACCTAGCAAAGCACCAGCTAAAGGCACAGAAGAAGAGGACTGCTAGCTATGTAGATGTGGATGTAAACAATGCAGGTTTTTTATATATTTATAAATTGTGTTATGCAAAAATATTTCATGAGGAAGGAAATGCTTTCAACACATTTGTTCAGCCACCAGGAAACACACACTACTGTTTAATGAGAAATTGAATGTGAAAATAACATTTGTTTTTCAAGAAAACTTGAGAGTGTAGCTTTAAAATATGGCATTGATGCAAAGAATTATAAATAAATATAATGATGACTGCCTAACTGACCTTAAAGCCGGGTTTCCTGCCTCTCTTCTTCGGGACCTTGAGAGGCGACAGAGGCTCAACATAGTGACTCTGGAACTCCAGCTTACGGATAGGAGGCCGTCCCCTCTTCCTGCCAGGTACCTTACCCTGGGGCCCCGCTATGAACTGGGGGCAAAGAGCTGGAGTCTGCATCTCTGAGCCGGCGGACAAGGTACTCATCAGACCTGAGAGAGATAGAGAGATTATTAAATGCAATTTCAAAGTAACAGGAAGTGTCAGCTTTAAACTGCAACCACCACTGCCTCAGCTCCAAACTGGAACGGAAACTTATGTACATGTGAGACTACCCCGTCCACACACACACACACACACACACACACACACACACACACACACACACACACACACACACACACACACACACACACACGTGAGACTACCCCCACACACACACACACACACACACACACACACACACACACACACACACGTGAGACTACCCCGTCCACACACACACACACACACACACACACACACACACACACACACACACACACAAATGAGACTACCCCATCCATCCACACACACACACACACACACACACAAACAAACACACACACGTGAGACTACCCCACACACACACACACACACACACACACACACACACACACACACAAACGAGACTACCCCATCCATCCACACACACACACACACACACACACACACACACACACACACACACACTATAGGAAATAGCAGAAACAAAGCCACATAGAGCTTTGTACTCCATCACACCCCTCCCCCTCTCGAACTGCAAAGATTGCAATAAATATCATTACTGCACAGACAAAGCCTCACACACACACACACACACACACACACACACACACACACACACACACACACACAGCAGTGGTTTCAAGTGTTTGTCTTGGTATAATTAATTCACATGGGCATGACTTTCACAATACATCCCTTTTGCCATCATTTCATTCATGCAACACAATCCCTTACCGGAGATGGCCTTTTAAACTAAAGCTAAGTTGCTCTGTGCTGATTGCGCTTTTTACAGAGGCTGATGTTCTACTAATTAGCCGGCATATGCCTATTAGTCTTCTATTTCTAATGGCTAAATAATATTATGCAGAACTGGCTGGATTTCAATGCAGAGAGATGTTAGAGAATAAAATCCTCTTCTTGTGATGACAAAGTGTTTGTCATTGAGAAAAAACAGGAACAGAGCACGTGAATTTGCATGATGCCTCTCAGACCAAATCACACAAAAAACCTTTACAATTAGCACAATATGATCATTGCTTACCATGCACACAGCCGTCTGGTAATCGCTGTCTGTGAGATGCTCCTCTGCAGCAGCAGGTTTCTGAATAATCCCCTGAAGGATCTCCCACAGCCTGCCTCTACTATTCTCTGCTGCAACACACTGTCAGGACGCCGGCAAGTCTGTGTGGGGCTCTCTCTCTCTTCCTCAATCTTCAACCACCTTCCTCCGAAACAACCCCCTCCTCTACTTTCCTTCTACCCTAACCCCCTTCCTCTGTGTCCCCTTTCAGTCGTCATGGCAACACGCCTCTAACATCCCGCGGCAGCCGGCAGCCGTGCTGAGCTCAAAACGATGTGTGTGTGTGTGAGGGTGGGGGGGGGTGGAGTGTAATGTAATTACAGCTGCCGCAGCTCAGGGTTCTTCTTTTCGGTCTTCAAAAAAAGCTTAGAACGGGTGACAAGGGATTCACGCTGTGCAGTGTTTTGTGCTCCAAGCGCTCGAGTTATAAACTGTAATCTGTCCTCAAATTATTTCTGAACAATTCCAATTTCTGCGCAGGAAGCACGTTCTCATGTCCAAAGATTTTAGCAAAATCCTAATATGTGAGATCTTTTAATCACTCCTAAATGCTTGAACTGTTCTGGTACAATCTGGCTTACAAGGTGAAGGGATCAATGCCTCGGTACACCTTCGGCTGCTTTTCTTTCTGATAAAAAAATGATTGCTGTCAAAGCTCACAGCCTTCATTTCATTTATAGACTTCTTCTGTCTTTGTGTCAGCTGGTGTATGTTGCTTTTGTTTTTATCTGTAATAAGAAAAGAAAATATACAAAAAAAAAGACCAGCCAAAGGCAAGGTAGAAGGTAGCTGAGGTGTAGGTATTAAAAGAAAAAGCAGGCTCCAGAGGGCTTATTTGTTCTTATAGTCTACAAAAGTACAACTTAGGTTTTCCCCCTCACCACCACATATCGATTAGTTATTTGCTCAGGTTGCTATGCCGATTCCCGTTCGCGGTAAAAGAAGCTACACTGGTGGGTCTTAACGCTCAATCAAAATCAGGTCAACCTTTCACAGGGAGGATCAAACGCCGGCGTGCCCTCGCTCCAACACAGAAGCACTGCCAGCGTGTAAATAGATTTGTCAGGGGTTGGCTGCAAAGCAGTTGTGTTTGAATACTGAATGTGACAGGCCAGACAAACTGCAGTATTTCATTACTTTAGGCCCATACTGTACATGATAAAAAAAAGGGAAAATAAACAGCAAGGTCAGGACAATAAGGCTGAGATACTGAGTGCTGGCACACACTGACCATGATGGTAGGAGGTGTGTGCGTGTGTGCGTGTGTGCGTGCGTGCGTGAGTGCGTGTGTGTGCGTGTGTGTGAAGGAAGAGACCCATAAATCATAAAAGTAATTACACAGTGAGATTAATCTTGATGTCCCTCCTCAATCAGTCCTATCCCATTACAGTGCATCACATTACAGACAGAGACAGACTGAGAGAGAACAGATAATCACCTTTTACTTAAAAAGAATTGGATATGACACCGTCTGACAATATTAGGCAGTAACACCAATTTTGCAGGCGAGGGGAAAGATTTGCACCACTGCACCTTAACACAATACATTTGGGGCCGCAGCCTCATTTGTTTATGGCTAATTAAGCAATTAAGAGATCGGTGAACCCCTACGCCCAATTTATTTTTCCGACTAAGGCATATTGTCTCTTTTTTGGAAGCTGAATGTTAGAGGAAGGCATTTGAAAGCTATTGGAGCCCACTGTTATGGACACAGTTATGCAGCAACGATCAGCAATGATTAGCATAACTTAATCACCAGCTTCAGGGGATGGAGATTTGTATCTGTTTTTACTTATGCAGAAGAAAAACTGCAATGAAGTGAACTATGCCTCACTAGACTGCACACCTACACACATATAAACAGTCTAAACACACACACACACACACCAAATTGCATGCATAGAATGATCGCACTTAACTACAAACTATATACCCCCCGCCTGCTTGCCTAGCATAGATTAGTGTGTGTGTGTGTGTGTGTGTGTGTGTGTGTGTGTGTGTGTGTGTGTGTGTGTGTGTGTGTGTGTGTGTCTCTAATCAATGTAACCAACCCCCTGAATTTATTTACAGCTCAGGCAGGGCGTCGCCATGGTAACAGACAGTGAAATCGGATTCTGCGCCAGAGACTTGTGATAAGGTGGGAATAAATAAACGCATAAACAACAATGTGTGTATTAAATAAGGCACGCTCACACACACGCACGCACGCATACACGCACGCACGCATACACGCACACGCACACGCACATGCACACGCACACGCACACGCACACACACACACACACACACTGCCCCTCCTTATCTCCACTGAGCTCCTTCATAACACAACACACTCCAAAAGAAAGGGAAGGTGGAGAGTATTGCTCTTTTCATCAGCTATGGATCAGGGAGAGGGGGGGGAAACGAGAGAATTTGATACATAACATCCAGGAATACCTAAATGTCCTCTTCTCACAATCTCACACACACACACACACACACACACACACATAAACTGCACACTTTTGAAAATGACTACTTGAGTTGACTTGCTCTATTTCCTCTTAAACAGTGGTTGCGTACATTTACTCAAGTACTGTACTTCAGTTCATTATTTAGGTATTAGAAGTATTTCCATTTCCACTACTTTTTACTTCAAGTACTGGAAAAGTATTTCTGTATTTTCAACTCCCCTACATTTTTTCTACCAGATGCAGTTATTTTACAGATTTGAGCTTCATATACAAAATATAGGAAGACCTTGCAAATATGATGCATTGTTTTAAATAAAACTCTACACACTTGAATGCGTCATTAATAAGGATCCAGTAATATAATTTATAATAATGTAACAGTGACATTCGGCCACCATAACAAGTATATTTTACTAATAATTCTTACATACTTTTAGCTAAGACACATTTTTATGTAGTATTTTTACATTGTGTTATTGCTACTTTTACTTAAGTAAAGGATCCAAGGACTTCTTCCACCACTGATGTTAAACTGAAACAAGCAATTACATTCCAGCAGATACTGGCTGTCTGGCCAAATCACCCCTTCAAAGTAAAGTGGCGAGAATCAGTTCTTACTTTGAGCGCAGGTGTCGGGGGCCCGGCTCCTCAGCCTCCGCCCAACTGGCTCTGACCCCGCCTCCAAGTCCACCAGCTGCCAGCAGCCCCGCCCCCGGTTGTCACGGCGATCCAAACGCAGACGAAGGCGTACACCCTTGCTGAGGACGCCAGGTAACCAAGCAACAGGATGGGGAGGAGAAGGGGCCAGTTCCAGGTAGGAGTCAGGGTTGAAATCCCGGCCGCCTCGCAGTCTCATGCCCTCGCAGCCCGCCATGGGAAAGCGAGATACATCACACTGGAGAAAACAACAATATACGTCAAATGTTGTATACAGGTAGGCTATATAAACCTACTGTCAAATGTGAATGTATTCACAGTTAATTTTTTTAATCAATCTGAATTCTACTTATCACCCTTTGCTCATGATGAAGTTCTCTA
Organism: Perca flavescens; assembly: GCF_004354835.1. Taxonomy (NCBI): domain Eukaryota; kingdom Metazoa; phylum Chordata; class Actinopteri; order Perciformes; family Percidae; genus Perca; species Perca flavescens. Next base: position 16,029,441 of record NC_041348.1, read on the forward strand.
ATATAATTTTTTTTTACATTTTTTTAGTTTTAAATCAACAAAAAAATAAATTGGGATAAGCGGTTATGTAATTACACCAGTGTGTTTTCAGAGGTCAAAGAAATAAAGAATATGACTTTGCTAATGATAAAAGTATTGGGGACAATGCATCTATTGTGCTGTAAAGTAAATGCAATTTGGCCTGCAGGGTGCTGGTTTACTGATTGACGTTTAACTAACTGAGCTTTCAGTCTCCTCTGTATTAGATGGAACAAAGGCAGGTAAAGAGGGGGAAGAGGGAAACTGTGAAAGGTTTAAAAGCTGATGAAAATGTTCGCATTATCACCCATTTCCCTATTTTGCATGCAGATCTTTTTTTCTGTTTGGTGGTTGTTAGTCCTAACCAGGGCTTTTTTTTTTTTTTTTTTTACCACTATCAGGCTTAGAGCAAATAATGTGTACAATGGTATATCATATTTGGTTAGATTTTGGGTTGCACCATTAGACAACATTACTGCTACAGCATTCTGTCCCATCACAAAAAGTATATACAGTAAAGGCTTCTTCTGCTTCCTTCCAAAGATGTGTGGATTATCAGCGAATACAATTTGACAGCAATGGAAGGAGTGCATTAAATATAATTAAATGAATTTATCTAAACTGTAATCAAATATTATGTGATACTCTGTCACCCTCTACTTAGGCACAGCGGTGCTTTAAACTAAATGAATCAGGATGCAAACATTTTGACATTTAGCAGGTATAATATTTAACACATCAACCAATCATAGTTTAGTGTGCCAACATTAGCAAATTAGCTGTAAACAAAGTACAGCTGAAGCTGATAGTAATGTCATTATGGTATCATTTGTTTATTGGACTCATCCTCTGGTAACCATGAATGTCTGTACCAATTTCTATGGCAATCCACCCAACAGTTATTGAGATATTTCACTAAAAACCAAAAATGTCAACCTCATGGTGGCGCTAGAGGAACAGCCAGGGGATCCTCAACGTCAGTAGGATCCATCACCTGGGGACCATGGATGGTTGTACAAAATATCCTACAGTTGTTGAGATATTTCAGTCTTCAGTGGTGGACCTCGCATGGCAAAAAAATACTCACAAAGCACAGGCCCACTAAAAGATACTCAGTTAAAAACAGTGAAAGTAGTAAATAACTTATACTTGTCCTATATATACGGAGAGAGATATGAGAAAAGAACATGCAGTGGAAAACTGGGACATTAAAAGAGCAGATAAAACATTTTTTTTAAGGGATGAACTGTCAGCCTGCCAACTGTCAGGTTGGTATTCCATATTACCAAAAAAGAAATCAGAAACATCAAATAGTCATCATGAAAAACATGAAAGAAGATGGTTCTTCTCACACACACACACACACACACACACACACACACACACACACACACACACACACACACACACACACAGTCTATCTGTAGCACTGTGAAACAACCGGAATAAAAAAAGTTAAGATTTGATGAAACAGAGTGCAACCCAGCACACGCACGCACGCACGCACGCATGCACGCACGCACGCACGCACGCACGCACACACACACACACACACACACACACACACACACACACACACACACACACACACACACACATGGGGGGAATGCTTCTGTTTCTATCTAAAGGCTCTGAGTCCCATGAGAGCAGGAAACTACTTTGTCTTGCCACTCTAGCAAAACACTTGTGGCTTGGAGCCCTGCCAGAAGTGTAGCTGAAATCAAATATGACACACACACACACACACACACACACACACACACACACACACACACACACAACTGCTGTTCATTCCCAAAAGCTGTGGAAGAGCTAAACAGTGATGGAGAAAATGCCTGAGTGGAGGAGAAACTCAGTTTTATGGCTTTACTAGAATGACCTACATACTAATACTTACATAAATAGTTCTTAGTCAGAAGTGAGAACTGTACATTTTGTGCAAAGCAGAGGAAAAACCAATTATTATTATATCACATTTGTAAATAATAGATTTAATAGATTGATTGATTGGCTCAGTGGGTAGAGCAGGTGCACATATACTGAGAGGTTTATTCCTCGATGCAGAGGTCCAGGGTTCAAATCTGACCTGTGATGATTTCCTGCATGTCTTCACCCTCTCTCTCTCCCCTTTCTCACCTAGCTGTCCTTTCAAATTAAAGGTGGAAAAGCCCAAAAAAATTATCTTCAAAAAAACAATACTTGTACGGGACCATTTTGCCAATTAAGTCCTGTTATTGGTGTATAGTGCCTTGCAAAGAGGCTCAAAACAAAATCTCCCTGTGGTTGAGCCATAACCCCAGCAACTGGCTACTCTGCAATGCCTGTCTTTTCAAAAGAGTATGTACTTTATAAGAAATAAGTAATGAAATCAATACATTCAGTTAGACCCCACAACTGCAGACGTGCAGCGCCATCTGAAACAAAAACACAGCTCAGGCTGGACTTGGTGAAATGATGGGTTACAAACTTCGTCCATGATATAACTTTGATCTCATTGCCTTGGTTTTAGATCTGCTAAACTCTTGCCACCCATCATTTTGTATCCCGGGAAATGTGAAAAGAAAAATGGATGACAAAAGACATTACACACCCACTGTGTTTATTGAAGAGTCTGCAAAGGTGTGCATGTTGTCTACATGGACTATTTTCTTTGTGTGGAGATGCAGTCATTCTGCAAAGTGCAATCATTTCTTAAACTTTTAATTTCAGTGTGCATATTTCAAATTCACTGACCTGGCTTCAAATCCCCAAAAACACAGACCAAAATGTTCCTGCTGAAATGAGTAAAGAGGGATTTAAATTGTTCTACACTATTTGTATTATTACACACACATTACCACCACTGCAGGTTGGCATTGTGGCCTCAAGCAAATTTTGGTTTGAGGGGGGAGTCAACGGTTAACTGTCAGAATATTCAATGTGAGCCCACTGCTATCTTAAAACTGTGCATGTGCATTTAGGCAAATGAGGATTTATCAAGTTCATGCAGCACTCAGCAATCAACTTTTCTGTAATGAACTTACGTAGGCTATTATACGATATGTTTTATGTCTAATGGAAATTGGATAGTATATTAAATAAGTCCTCTTATAGGAAAATACAAGCCTAAAGTAGTAGTAGGCTATGATATCATCATGACATGCAAGCACCAAGCAGGCAGGTATTCTCTAGAGACTTCTATAGGGACTAAAGTGAGTTTAACCTTGTTGCAGTGTGCGTTTAATAATTTTACATTGACGTGTTCTATGTAATTTCATTTTACAAAATGTTAGGATAAAGGATAACTTTAAGTTCGTGTTTGTGATATAGTCTCATATATTTACCTATCTCGATGGGGTCGGTTCGACGGCGGGAATCCAATTCTCCACAGCAGGCTGACCGACGCTGAGCCGGTGCATGGAGCAGCAGAAGCGGCAGGCACACAAGGGGACCTCTCGGCTTGGGTCTGCCCGGGTTCCACCCCTGCATATGCGGCAGGGAAGCGAGCGAGTACCGCTGGCTGGTCTAGAGTCTGCGGGGCGGGAAGCAAAGCCGCAGTTTGACCTTCCCAACGCTGTCCGGAGGTTTTTGGTAGGCGTTAACGTGCTCAAGGACGCAAGTTGTGTGGGAAACGTGTTACTGACTCGTTAGCGGGTCTGTTGTTGAGGATAATTTTCCTATCTGGCTTTAAAGCTGCATCTCATTTACCTGCAGAGGGAGAGACAGCTCGGTAAATGGAATAGGAGCACTCAATCTGAAGACGTTCAGCCCACTTTTGATAACCCCCAAAAAAGTCCTCAATAGAGATGGAGTGTTTGAGTCGAACGCAGACTTTATGATACGTTGCTTTTTATTGTTTCTCATAATAATAGTTGTGGTATAGCTATATATACAGATCTATATAATATGCTTTGTCGTTTCACTTCATTAGCCAAAAAGTACAGATTTAGCCTCTCTTGGATGGCATTAAGAGGTCTTTCAATCATATTGGCCAAGTCATTTTATCTTGAGGAACTGAACCCAAATTTGCAAAGCATACTGTCAGGGAATTCCCACACCTGTTCAAATGAAAAGGAAACTGGTCTGCATAGCCTGTCACCAAGTAGAATGATTAATATGCTAAGACTAGAGTTTGACAGGGTCCCAAGACAGGGTCCCAATCAGGGGCATCAGACTGGGGGGAAAAGGGGACTGAGTACCCAGGGCCCTCATGTGAGGATGGCCCAAAAAGATGCTAGAATAGAATGCCATAGAAAATGCCTTTCTACAGGGCCCAGAATATTGTGCTACACCCATGGTTCCAGTATTAGGTAATAATGCAGGACCCACCTTAGTTGATATTTTGGTTTTCAACAGGCTTGAAATTCATTAAATTACCCGAAAAAAGAAAATCCCATGACAGGCATCCTCTCTGGGATCTAACATGCCGGTCTGCAATTAGCTACCTACAGTCTATGTGGAAAATAATGACACCATCTCATTTAAAAGTTTTTATTTGAAATGATTTTAAATACAAATAATATACTTTTCCATTTACAATGACAGTTCCTTTGTAAACAAAAGTGGCAGATAGATAGTCATTATTGGGTAGTTTGTCCAAACTGAGGCGGCCTGCCGGCCAGTCGCCTGAACAAGGTCTGTCATGGGAGAGATGGTGTCGCATTTAACCTCACTGCAGTTTTTTTTTTCTTTTCCCCTCAGCGTAAATCACTGATGCTACATTCTATTGCAGAGCGATCAATACTCTAGAGTACAATATAACCTGTTAACATACACCTGCTTTGAACACAATTACGGGAGAGTAGTGGCGTGCATGTGAGTTTGTGTGTATGTGGTGTCGGGAGAGTGTCCAGAAATATTCATACCTTTATCTCTCCCACACTAACATGACACACAAGTATATACGGCAAAAGAAAACTTGTAACTGCTGAAAGTAGATATTCATGGTAAAAGATGAGTAATTTCTTTTAAACACTGTAAAGTCAACATACAGGAAGAGCCCATGAAGTTAAACAAGGAAGCTCTGACTTTTTTCTTTTTTTGCACACGCATGTAAAAAACCAAGGTTAGATTGGAACAAAACAAGACAACGTGTTGCATGTTATAACTAGAGCTTAAGTGAGATGAAACAACTCATTTTGAATGAAAGGGGGTTCTTTTGGCTGGCCAGAACTACTCTGTATTCCATAGACAGACAAACCTTTCCTTCTGAAATGGCAGTTGCACTAACAAAACTGAGCTTGTTCCGCTTTAATGAACAAAGAGAAAATGTGCTGGACAGAATAGGTTTAGTCTTACACGAAAAGTTCCTTTTGACAGGTTCTTGTTAGCAACACTTTCATTCAGCTCATGAGGGCTGTGCATGTCAGGGACCTCATACTCCAATCCCTTTAACACAGGGCCGGTCACATCATATCACGTACGATTGCTAATCCTCTTCCAGCGGGCAAAACTTCTTATTAGAGGCTTTGTCGTAGCACGATCAGTGATATGTATACCAAGACTGGTGGAGCTAGAGGTTACTATGAAGAAACAAAAAGAAAAACACAAAAGAAGTTTTTTTTCTGCTTTCCCAAGAACCACTGGCGCATAGCACCCAAGGACTTGTATGTTGTGGTATTTCAGTTGTATTCATAAGGCCTTTTTGGACAATGAGTATACACTGGAATGTGCTACAATTGTAAAAGGAAAAAAAAGGATGAAGAGAAAGGAAGTCACAAGTATGTATCAGTATCTGAGCCCCTTAAAAAGACTGAAAACTCACAACTTGAATGTAGTATATGGACAAGAAGAGTACTCAATAATTCAAACAAATCTTAACACTGCAAGTTTTGCCATTTCCCCCCATTATACTTGAGGTCAATTCATTTCAAGATCCACCTGCTTTCAACCTTTTCAAACAGTTTGGCGTGGATCACAGGGGCAGAACAGGCATCACTAACAGAACCGACTGGAGATCAGTGTCTATCGTTAGTCGTCTCCTTAAACATACAGTGAGTATAAGTACATACAAGTGACTGGCTGGTTTTGACAGCGAAAAAAAAAAAGAATGAAATGTGAAGAGACTCAACTGTGCCCCCGTGCTTTGAAAGGAGCAAACGTCCCAATGGTTGACGTTATCCACGACGAAAAGGGCTAAGGCTCACTCTTCTGCAGTTTTAAGTGTACATTAGAAAGTATCATTTGCGTGGAAAACATCAGTGCCAAGTGATTTTTAAAATTAGGAGCAAGAGCGAGGTCACGATTTCCATATGGAGGTCATTTTTTTTTGTAAGTTTTGCAAACGGAATTAGTTGTTCTACATCCCCCTCTCCCCCTCAAGAAAAGAAGAAAAAAGCTCAGATAATAGGTCCTTCAGTCCACAGTGTGTCAATCTTTCATACCTGTACAAACACATACAAGGTTACAAACACACACACACACACACACACACACACACACACACACACACACACCTCACAGGCCTGGGTAAGTATTCACAGAATTCTCTTCCGCCAGCAACGGAAAGTAAATTAACAAGTCTCTGTAGAAAAGGGGAAATGGAGGGGAGGGGGGGGTTGCAGTCCATGAAAAGATAAAAAGGAAGGAGAAGAAGGAGGGATCTGTGTATAAATTGTCCCCGGTAATTCTGTGTGTGTTTGGTGTGGGTGTGTGTGTGTGTGTTGCGGGCACAGCTTTACTGCTCCTCGTTCGCTGCTCTTGGGTACTGTTGGGCGGGGGGGCTGAGTGTGAGTGTGTGTGTGTGTATCCGCATTCAGTCGTTGTCCTCGTCATCGTCTTCGCTCTCCTCGATACCGTCGCTGTCCTCCTGCTCCTCGTCCTCCTCCTCCGTGTCAGGGATGTCCCACTGTGGGTGGTTGTCCAGCATGGCTTTGGCCTCGTGGACCTCCAGCTGGGAAATCACAAGATGTATACGTGTAAGCGCGTGGAACTCCTACGTTTGGTCATTTAACACAGGCCAGTACTAACTCTCTAGTCGTTGACCATTAGAAAGCAGTATTCGTCAACGTCTTGACTTGTTTCAACCATTTTACAAATAAAGCAGGAATGTCTTATCAATTTAAATGACAGTGGACAAAAAAAAAAAACTAATTTTAAACTGCAAACTGAATGTGCAACAGAGAGCACGTCGAGGCACCTTGTCTAAATTAATTACATAAATCACTTTATGCACTGTGGACAACCTTTCAAATAGCATGAAAAGGTATGTTCTCCACTCTATGTTAATGTCTATCAGGTTGTATGAAATAACAGTCCAATTTATGCTCCGTTTGGCTTGTAACATACGCACTTGTTCCTAACACCTTGGCAGCAATTAACACCAATGTTCAGCGAGCTGCTGGTGCATTTTGGTGGTGGCCGCTGGTGGGTCTATTGTCTCAGCCGATTAGCAGGCAAACTGTTGGGGGCAGTGGCAGGCATCCTCTCCAAGCAATCACACACACAAGCACACGCACACACATACACACAGCTTTTTTGTCACCTTGAGTGGTTTGATCTGGTCCAGTCCCAAGTAGGAATCCGAACGAAGGATGACAGAATATTGGTAATTGCCTGTTTTGGAGGGGGCTGGAAACTTCAGCTCCACCTGGGGAACAACACACACAAACAGCTGTCAAAAATCGAATCACAGGAGCACTCCAGGTGAGGGCATGATTGCTGGATGTATTAAGTATAGTGTCAAAGTAAAGCATGTGGCGACGTTACTGTTGATGGCTAAATAAAATTAACACCACATAAAGAAACAAGGTGACGGTTATCAGCAGTTAAGCAATGTTCGCCTTCATTTTTTCGACATCAACAACAGAAACAGTAAGCGAAGCAACAGAAAGGAGGCAGACCTGTAAAAGCACAAACACTCTTACACTGCTGAATATTAGAAACATTAAAAAGACAACGTGCCGTTACTGATGACGCACTGATGCCGTAACTTCAACATCGTTGAGCTGCAGAGGGACGCAGTGCTAGGTAATCACAAATGAACCATCTAAGGATATGATGTCCTATGCGGTACAGATTGCAAAGCCCCCTGAGGCAAATTTGTGATTTGTGAAATTGGGCTATTTGAATAATATTGACCTGACATGATGATGGGGTCCAACTGTAAATATTAGACTAGCATTACCTCAGGCTGCGATTGCTATGTAGTGCGATTTACATATGGCAAACATCTAATTATCAGCACAATGAGGCTAATTATTATTCAGCGGGTGAGCGGAGAATGAGCCGTGCCGACAGCTTCAATTTACTGCCCCTTCCTTGTTGATGAAAGCAAATCTGCCCTCCCTAAAAAATATGTCTGTCAAAGATGCAGCGTATAAGCAGCCACACAACACAAACAACAGAAGGAATTGCTGAAGTGACAGACTAATTGATTGCTAGACAGTCAACTGTTCTGCATGGCCAGGTCACCTCTTGCCCAAACATTCCTTCAGAGCGGGGACAGCTGGTCATGCAGACTTACACGGGCCTCATTAGGCTTTCACCTCGCTGTCAATTCTTATTGTTGCTGGATAACACCAGGACCAGAGGTGCAAAATAAACACAGGCGCACACACCCTCCTCTGAGGGACATAATGACACAAGCGCAAAGGGTTGCCTAGCAACAGGATGTGCAAGAGGCACAGGAAACAAGAACACACACACACACACTTCAACTTATTAAGACCTCTCTACTCCAGACATATTATAGTATATGCCACATTACAACCTCAAAGTATTGTAATATAACACACTCATAAACCTGACTTTATAACAATGTGTATTACAGTGGAGGAAAATAAATAGACTTTAATTTTGATAATCAATTCATGGTTTAAGTGAGGAAGAAATGCCAAACGTTTGCTGATTCCAGCTTCTCATATGTGAGGAGCTTCAGATTTTTATCAGTTTAATATCATCGTAAATTTAATATATTTTGGTTTCGGTCCGTTTGTTGGGACAACACAAGTAATTTGAAAAATGTCACCTTGGGCTCTCAGAAAATATAATGCCTCTTGACGGGTCAATGTTATGCTATATTATATACTACAAATGAATAGAAAACTCAGGCAGACGCACACACGCACACACACACACGCACACACCTCTTCTGTGTCTTTTAGTGTGCAGACGTGGTAGGGCATGGAGACCAGGGTCTGATCTCGGCGGTCGGCGATGTAGAGCCACCACCACTCCTGCTTCTCCTCGGGGAAGTAGAGACTGTAGACGGGGTGCGTCACCTTGGACTTGGTCTCCAGCAGGGCCCGCTCTCGCCGCTGGATGCTTTGCTGCAACGCCTCCCACTCCTGACGGGCAGGTGTGGAAGAGTGGAGGATTAGTTTGGGTAAAGGTACAAACAGTGGTTCCTTTTCTTGTACATTCATTAGCTTGACTGGGAAATCAGAGCCTTGTGTCCCCCCCTCATGTTTAGGAAATACGGTACACAGACTGAGCGCTGCATTTTTGTGCTTCTAGGTGTGGAATTTATCAGGACTGAAACACAAGAGCTAATGATATCTTCATCATATTGCTTAAAGGTGCTCTAAGTGATGTGACATGTTTTTTAGGCTAAAAAATGTTTTGTCACACGCCAACCTGCCCCACGAACCATAACAAACAGTGTTCCAGCCAATAACTGACAAGAAGGAGCTGGTTGAGCCATCACTGCAGTAGCGTTAGCACGTAGGCTATTTCCACAACGCATATTCATGACTCAACCAGCTCCTTCTTGCTGGTTATTAGCTGGAACACTGTTATGTTTCGTGGTGCAGGTTGGCGCGGTTTGTTTTTGTTGGCGTTTGTGGAGCCTGGTCTATAGAGACCGTGTTTTTTTACAGTGTGTTCAGGGGACAGGCAGCTAGCGGATAGTGAGGAGATGTTTGCTGTATGTGACGAAAAATTTTGTAGCCTAAAAAAAATGCGTCACATAACTTAGAGCACCTTTAAGCCTTAAACCAACATATGCCCCCATTTATAGTTCTCTGACCTCTTCATCGTCGCCAGCTATCTCGTCCACCTCTGTGTCGCTTTGTTTGTCACTGTCTTCGTCTCTCTCGCTGGGAGAGTCCTTGTTGGCTTCGCCCTCGTCCGACTCGCTGCCCTTGTCTGAGACCTCGTCCTCGTCCTCCTTCACTACTACTACTGCTGCTGCTGTTGTTGTTGTTGTTGTTGTTGTTGTTGTTGTTGCTGCTGCTGCTACGACTTCCTGTGGCATCAACATCAACAACAGCAATTTATGATTTAAGCAGCGGTTAAATGTGTGTAAAAATACACCAAGCAGCAACATGACTGACACGTACATTTCCTGCCACGTTGCCATTGGCCTGTTTGGTTTTGGCGGGTGCAGGAGTGGCCTTCTTCTTGGTTAATTTTTTCTTCTTGGACTTGGCGGTCTTCTTTGCCCCTTTACTCTTGTTCTGCCACACTTTTGTTTTGGTTTTACTCGAGTCTCCCTGCTGCGCACACACACACACACACACACACACACACACACACACACACACACACACACACACACACACACACACAAAATAAGGTTAGGTAAACACTACACAATTTCTTGAACCATTAAGGTTTTAATCTTGGCTAAATCAGACATGAACAGAGTGAATGTGTTGTCTAAATGGGTCTGAGTTGGTGTGTGTGTGTGTGTGTGTGTGTGTGTGTGTGTGTGTGTGTGTGTGTGTGTTCTCCTTACTGCTTCCTCTGTAGTGGCAGCCTCTTCTGTTAGACATGGTGTTGAGTCCTGTTCCTTTTCAAACATCTCCTACATACACACGGTACACAGGATACAGTTAACTCATGCTTTTCAACAATGCATGCAGTCAACAGTACACTCTAGTGGTCATCCATAGGAGTGTGTCTCCAAGGCCACACAAAAAAAAAAAATCCATTTGATTCACAAATGTTGCTTTTTTAGTAACTCATTAATATGTCAGATAATGTCAGTCAATCATTCCTTACCGCCATCCGTTTTCTGGTTAAGGTGACAGTTACTGTGACAATAGAGCCTGCTGTGATGTTATTGCTGTCTTCATCATCAAGGACTGCAAAGACAGGAAGAGAAAGAAATATATATAATTTTAATATCCAAATGTATGACAAAGACGAGTGCAGAATCTGAACAGTTCCACAACGCATTCGTGGTCATTATTGCGGCGTATAAAACTTAAAAACTAATCCAAACGCCGCAGAAGGCTAAGACATGTGGTTTTACACTGAAGACGCGTCACGCTGAACCATTGCACTTGATGGAATGTCTTTATTGATCCATTTCACAGACTTAGCAAGAAACAGCACTTACTTGTATTGATGCATTTCATAAGCCGTGCAAAGATACCTCAGACAGTGCAGTAATTTAGCAGATACCAACGGTGACGGTCAACAGAAAGTTTCTCCACGTGCTCACCCTGCAGCCATTATCCCAACACCTGGTCAAACCCGCACAAGTGAATGCACGCACACACTAATACAGTTACCACACCCCGGTGACACCCACAGTAGTCAGCAACGTCACTAAGCGCGTGCACATACACAATAGCGCAAAAAAGGAGGAAAGCTCATAATACAAATCAAACCCGATGTAAATTCCGGCCCCAAATTATTTCATAGTAATAATTGACCACCATAATCACCTGGTGGGAGACAGAGATCAATCAAAATGCAAAGTGAACTTTTAGTCCTCCGAAAGTCATTTAATGTCAATTTTCATGTCCGATGTATCAAACGATCTTCACTGCCCCTCTGCTTCCTGCAGAAGGCAGACTTTAGTTATTGGCTGGTTCAGATAACTGGTTTTAGTTTTAATCCGTACACTTCGCACCAGTCCATTTTTGTCCGGAACAGTATCCACAATTCTTCCTGTAATCCAAGTATTGCGAGGGGCCATATCATCCACCAACACGATGAGATCTCCTGAAACAAAGTTTCTTTTAGCAGCATTCCACTTCTGGCGCTCCTGAAGTCCAGGAAGGTACTCCTTCACCCAGCGCTTCCAGAACAAATCCGACATATACTGTACTTGTTTCCAGCGACAACGAGCGTAAACATCCTCCTTCTCGAACAATCCTAGTGGCAACAACGGCCGTGACTTAAGCAGAAGTAGATGATTAGGAGTCAACGCCTCCAGGTCTTGAGGGTCTGTTGACGCTTTTGTTATTGGACGACCATTAACAATTGCCTCAGCCTCGCAAAAAAACGTCGCCAAGCCTTCTTTGTCCAGAGTCTGAGTCTTCAAAATAGAATTTAGCACTTTACGGACTGACCGAATCAACACCTCCATGGTGTGATGCTGCTGGGGGATTGAAAACCCACTTCACACTCTTTTGTAACAGCACGTCATTTATGAGGTTGCGGTTTCTCAATGGCCTCCCTCAATTCACGTTCAGCACCCACAAAGTTAGTACCATTATCCGAACGGATTTCCAGGACTTGACCACGTCTCGCCACAAACCTTCTAAAACCATTGATGAAGGAGTCTGTGTCCAGGGATGAAAGAACTTCAAGGTGTATGGCTCGCATCGCCAAACATGTAAAAATGAGCCCATACCTCTTGACCACAGCTCTTCCACGTTTAACCTCAAACGGTCCAAAAAAGTCCAAACCCACTTGACTGAAAGGAGGCTCATCAGGAGTTATTCTGTTGCGAGGAAGGTCAGCCATTTTCTGATGTCCAGGTGAAGCAGACAGTCTACGACAGATGACACACTTAGACAAAACCTTCCTAATAGCGGCACATGCACCAGGAATCCAATATTTCTGACGCAAATGAGAAAGCATATGGTTTCTTGGTGTACATGACAGAGAATAAGATTAGAAACATGTTGATCTTTAGCCAGTATAACTGGATGCTTTGCTTCAACTGGCATAGCTGCTCTAATAAGCCGTCCTCCAACCCTAATGAGATCACCATCCTGGATTGGGTTAAGCTTATAGAGGTAACTCGTCCTCCTTACACACTCTCCTTTCTTCAAGTTGGCCAGTTCTTCCGGAAACCTCATTTTTTGACAAAAACGGATAATATCTAATTCCGCCGCAACCATATCCTCATGGCACATCCTTTGGCACTTGCGCCTTAACACCTGCCATATGGACCTGTAGCTCTTTCTCCAGCTGCTCAGCACAAAGGTCCGATCCAGAAAGGGTTTCTCTCAGCAGCTTGCGATGTCGCACCCGGGATAAAAGCAAGCTCTTAAACTTGAGAAGCCAACCAACGGCCCTTTTAAGACAGAACCAGGAAGCAAAGTAATCAATGTGCTTCTCCACTGGACTGACATGCTCAATTTGAACAGCGTTCACCACGCTTTTTTATGTATTTCAAAACAGAAGTGCTGTCTGTCCAAAAGACTGACTCTTGGAGATCCATTTGCAGCTCCTTCCTCCACAATTTGTCCATCCTGCTAGCCACCACTGCGGCAGTCAGCTCCATACGGGGAATGGTGACAAGTTTTAGAGGAGCTACTCGAGCCTTTCCCATTACGAATGCACTGTGAGTTCGCCCGCTATTGTCATGGAGCAACAGGTAAGTCACAGTCCCAAACCCTTCCTCACTTGCGTCTGCAAAGTCGTGGAGCTGAGCAGAAACAAGACGACCATAATCCACAGGTTTTAAGCACCTACTGACCTTCCAATTTTCAAGGTTATGAAGGTCTTCCAGCCAAGCCATCCATTCTCCAGCAACCGAAGAGGGCAAAGGATCGTCCCATCCCAGACGTCTCCTGCAAAGGTCTTGGAGGATTTTCTTGGCGGACAAAACAACATGTGCCAAGAAACCAAGAGGGTCATAAATCGAACTAGTCACGGACAAGATTCCTCTTCTTGTGAGTGGGTGGGTTTTTAGTGTGATTTTAAACTTGAATGAGTCAGATTGAACACTCCACTGTACACCCAAAGCACGCTCTACAGGCAAAGCATCTCTATCCATCCAAAGCACATACGGTTCTCCTTCAAAAAAGACAATTTTTCGTCTTGTGTCCTTTTATCCAAAAGAAGGCAAACATCTAACGAATGTCCAGCTCCACAAAACAAACAAACCATTATTGTTGAGTTCTTCTCCATTTTATTCCCAGTCTCCACTTTCTTCTCAGCAGGTGTTACAGTAGTGGCAAAACTACTGCCTCTAGCCTTTAAACTCGTTTGAGAATGTGACTTAACCATTGTTAATTCCTTTCTTCCTGTCACAGGTGTATCTTGTATATTTCCAAAAAGAGGATCACCTGCTATCTTGACTTGCCTCTCAACAAACTCCACAATGTCCGAAAATGTAGCTCTTCGACAAAACTTCTCCTGAATATCGCAGGCCACACTTCTCCAATGATCCCGCAGCTTATAGGGTAGCTTTTTCACGATGGTTTGCATATTTGTAGACACGTTCAGGTCACTTACGGCAGCTCCCATAGTGTTGCAACATTCCTGCAACAATAAACTGTAGGCCCTTAAAGCATCGTTATCTTCAGCTTTAACCATCGGCCATAAAAGCACCTTATCCATGTAGGCAGAGGCTACTTTGAATGGATCGCCAAAATGCTCCTGAAGTAATGACTTTGCCTTAGTGTATCCAAGTAATGGAGGCAGATGTTGACAGCTTCAGATTAAATCCCTGGGCTGACCTGTCGTATACTGTTCGAGGTAATACAAACAGTCCTTCTGACTTTGTGTTCTTCCTTCAATGTTGTGTTCAAATCCTCTTATGAAGGTTTGATACTTCAATGGATTTCCGTCAAAAACTATGTAGGTCTATCTTAGGTAAGAGAAAAAGTGACTGTTGTCCAACCAATAACAATGTAATTTGATTTTGCCTTTCCAAAACAGTGAGAAAGCGCTGATCAGAATTATCCACTGTTACAGGTGCAGCTTCTGGCCGAAGGTAAGTAACTGCAGGATGAAAAGCACATTCTGACAGAGTGGGCATACCAACCCCAGTCACAGCAGCGGGCAGAGTAATCAAAGTGGACGGACCGGCCCGGACCACAGCAGCAGGCCGATCAATTTTGTTGCGTGTCTCGGACCTCACAGTAGCATAACCTGAAAGCAAAGCTTCCCCTACAGCCTCTACAGCCGATGGTTGAGTGTTGAACTCATAATTTAACTGTGTTCTTTTCCCTCTTTCCAAATAGGAGTTCATCCCATCTGATCTCACAGAGACTTTAGACACACAAGATCCTTCTGAACCCTTGAACACACTCACTTTAGCCGTAAGTGCTGCCAACTCCATGTCCAGTTCCAGCTCCTCACCCTTTTTTCTCTCAACAGTTCCTGCTGCTCCTCTAGGGCGTGCTTCTGACTCAGCAGCCTTTGCCGAGCCATAAGAGCAGCAGTCTCCGCCTCAGCCTTTATTCTAGCTGATGATGTAGTGGACATAGATTTACTCACCACTGTGTTGCGTTTCTTATATTTCCTATATATTTACAAGACATGACCGTATTTTTTCATCATTTTCAGCAGTGTGCATTAGGTCTTTAATTTCTCTTATTGCACCTTTAATTTTTCTTATTTTTACTTGCCGTTCTTCTTGGAGCTTCTCCAATTTATATTCAAGAGCCTTGGGTGTAAGTTAGGGCTGGGCGATATGGACAAAAAAAAGACATCACGATATTGTTGACCAAATACCTCGATATCGATATTGCGACGATATTCTAGGGTTGACCATTGGTGCTTTAACAAAATATCTTCACACTTAGATTTTAGATAAATAATCATCAGTAATGTGGACATAATGTCTAAGTGGGGAAAAGGCAAATAATTGAACAGCTAGTACAGTCTGGGAGGTTCAGAAAAGTACAACACTTTACTGTAATGCAGCCTTTAAAACCAGAAAAAGACAAAATTTATGTCCTATCACGATATTATGATATCCAAAATCTAAGACGATATCTAGTCTCATATCACGATATTGATATAATATCGATATATTGCCCAGCCCTAGTGTAAGTGTTATTTGTCTTTTTTCAATTGACCTGATATCATTCCGCTCCATTTTTCATTTACAAAATAATCCAACAATCACAAAAATATCTGCTTATGACACTAAACACAGCGTCCTTTTTACAACTTGCGATTCCACATGAAAGAAGTACAATGCATTGTCTTTGATTCCCCCTAACTTCCACCGAGGCTAAGCTAAGCTCAACCTTAGTCTTCTGTGCATGCTAGCGGTGGGTATTTACGTACCTTAATACCGATATTCTCGAACCAGACTAACACAATGCTTCACCCGCTTGACGCACGAACCAAAACACTACAAAAAATCCCAAAACAAACAAACAGTACAATCACCTTATGCGAAAGTACCGCTGAGCCTAACGGGGAATACAATCCATCTTTAACAAACAATGCACAATATTTATAAACGTGTACCCTTTCAATAGAGGCAACTGTGATAATCAAATAAGCATCATAACAGCAAATTTTATGAATGAATGCGACTTTACGCGAGTCAAATGAGCGTTCAAGTCAAACGATTACAAGTTATAACTTTGTAAGCGATTTCAAACATCTAGTGTTATCCCAACAAAACGTTTCCGCACTTCAACAAAGCCAAATGAGCCATTTCTGGTGACAAAATATTGCGGCTATAAAACTTAAAAACTAATCCAAACGCCGCAGCAGGCTAAGACATGTGGTTTTACACTGAAGACGTGTCACGCTGAACCATTGCACTTGATGGAATGTCTTTATTGATCCATTTCGTAAGCCGTGCAAAGATACCTCAGACAGTGCAGTAATAGCAGATACCAACGGTGATGGTCAACAGAAAGTTTCTCCACGTGCTCACCCTGCAGCCATCATCCCAACACCTGGTCAAACCCGCACAAGTGAATGCACGCACACACTAATACAGTTACCACACCCCGGTAACACCCACAGTAGTCAGCGACGCCACTAAGCGCGTGCACATACACAATAGCGCAAAAAAGGAGGAAAGCTCATAATACGAATCAAACACGATGTATGGCTCCTACAGTCATTATTAGCAGTTAAACTAGACTGTGTCACTTTTTTCAAACTGCATGCAAGAATCATCTCCAAAGAAACTGTTCAAAAGACGCTATATGTTATGCACTTTTCTCTATGTATTAATGCCATCTTTCTTGTACTCCATAGTTAAGTAGCACCAGCATCTATAATGACAACAATCATACTTAAGTGAAGTATCATAAAGTGACCAAGACTAAGATGAAACTACTGTATGTGGAGGTGCAGACAGTCACAGGTCAGCGGGTGGGCCAAACAAAGGGTGTTTGTATGAGTGTATTTTAGGACTAACCCTGCAGTTTGGTGTCCATGGTGATGTGAGGGAAGCTGCCCAGCACAGATAGAACCTCGTCGTACTTCTCCTCCCCCAAGAAACGCAGCATGCTGCGTCTGTCCGAGTCCTTGAGACTCACCAGGTCCTGTAGGCTCCGAACTTTATACTAGAGAGAAGAGGGCAAATTATCCACTGACCCATTGCCCGACTAAAACCTCTCTTCATCTTTTTTCTCTCGAAACTGCTAAAGTGCCGTGTATGTGTGCATGCACAGACAGCGTGCAGTTACCTTCTTAGAGATGCAGTAGCGGAGGTGCTCCTCCTCAAAGTGGGGCAGCTGCAACAGGGGCGACTTTGACTCCTGCAGACCCTGCACTATCATTTGGGTCAGCTTCATACAATTCTCTATGGTTACCAGCCGAGGAGCATGGAAACCTGAAAAGCAATGGGCAAAATTATCAATTAAGTTGTTATGTGGGTTGTGAGAATTGTATTCAAAGTGATAACTGTGTGTGTGTGTACTGTACCTCCTCTGCTGTTGGCCATCATGGTAAGCTGACAGCCCACGTTGATCATCTCCTGGAGAAGAGCTGGACTCTTCCTCACCACAAACCTCTGATCTGGAACACACACACACACACACACACACACACACACACACACACACACACACACACACACACACACACACACACACACACACACACACACACACACACACACACACACACACACACACACACACACACACACACACACACACACACACACACACACACACACACACCTAAATAACATGTCCCTGACCGTCCCCATATTTCATATTATTTTATTGGGAAATCTTTAAAAAAAATAAAAATACAAATAAAAATAGCATTATTACGCAGTTCATGTTTGAATATTGTCCTCCACTTCTAAATGTCATTAAAACCTTGCCAGTGTCTGGATAACATGCACAAAAGTCCCAAGTGTGTGTTCACATCATACACAGTGTATCAACTACTGCAGCGCTAACTCAGCCTTCTCCAAAACAACAGAGCTTGCCAGAATTGTGATCTTTACAGTTCACAAACAGCTGGGGAAACTACTAAAACTACTCTAAACAGCTTGTCCTAGTTGAGTATGTAACCTTTCCTGTGTGTAGGAGTGTAAACATATAAACAGGGTAGGGTTGTGTATTTGTAATGAAATGTGTCCTCACAACATCACTCCAAACAGCTTGTTGCAGCTGTTTTGTTTCCCATTTTTGGAGAACCAGTTGCTGACCACTTGCGTTGCTTTGGGGAAGGCTGACATGAAGCTACATGAGCAAACTCATTGTGCTATCATGTGAAAGTGTTACCACATATTTCGTCCAAGAAACTTTCATCTTAAGAGACAGCAATTGTAATAGCTCATTGGATCGTAAAGCATTAGGGTCTTACCTTCCTCCAACTCCTCTGATACTTCCATGCGTGCCAGATGAGCAAGCACTAAGACCCTGGCCTTCAAACTGTAAGGATAGCAGAATGGAGGCTCCTTCTTCTTTACATTGATATTTCCCAACTCGCGAATCAACTGCAAGACAAACAGGAGAAAGTTAATCTGGCCTTGTTAAAGTTGAGTTCCTTTTGAATTTCTCACACACCGATACAAAAATTTGCATGTCTGATAAAGTTGTTTACAATACAAAAGCATTTGTTCTTTTATTACCTGTGGCACTTCAATGTTGTCTGTTGGTCGTATGGTGGCATCTTTATTGCTGCGAGGGTCAAATTCAAATGCTGCTGTCAACACCATGGCTAACCCTGGAGGGCAGAGTTAGTGAAATCAGAATTAGTCACAAAAAAGGTTGACAGGAAACCCGATTCATTAACCTGTTTTGTGGATAGACAGACAGACAGATAGATAGATATAGAGAGAGATAATCCAGTGCTAATCATAACTGTTTCCCAACTTAAACCATATAAGTCTTGGTTTGCCAGACCCTCCTCCAAAGTGCGCTGAAGGAGGGTTTGGCTACTCTGCACAGCATTCGGGGATGGGAGAAAAACGTGCTCTGGTTTAATGGAATTTCTTTAAACCGATCACAATCTTCACGGGCAGCACTAAACTCCGCACAGAGCCGCTGCAAAATAGTCTTGTGAGAGAAAACTCAGATTGGACAGATAGTCGAGCTAGCTGTCTGGATTTACCCTGCAGAGATCTGAGGAGCAGTCAACAATAGTCCTCATAAATCCACCGGAGTTTAAAATTCCAACACAAAGAAAGCGGAAGGAAACGGAAAATACATGCATCTGGAGGAATTTCCTGCAGCACCGGAGCAATCCCGGAAGTGGAACGTTAAGGATATAGACTAAAACCATATTAACCACATGAACACTCATTGTATCCCAGTTTTACTGCTTGTACAGTTTAAATTGTGGTTGTATCTGGTATTCTTGTTTTACATATTGCGTGACACTGCAGCATAGGAAAGGGAAACTCACGCTTCATGTTCATGTTGGGCGTCTTGTACATGAAATGCATGAAGAGCTGGGTGGTGTTGATGAGGATCTGGTCTCCGCTGTATCGGATGGAGCGGTACCACCATGTGCCCTACAATATAGAAGCAAAAACAAAAAAAAGGAATAGAGAGAAAAGTGAGAAACCTTGGGATTGAAAAAGAGAGGGCATCGGTTTCATACAATCTACTGCACAGGAGACGATGGGGACTTACCACAACAACAGGAAGGATGACCATAAAGGCTAGTCCATATACCAACAGCACCTACAGAAGAAACCAATACTCTTTGGGTTATTGACGACATTGGCGCACTGCTACTAGAATACAAAACATTTCAAGAAAATTACGCTAGGTTTATCAGTTATAACTACATTGACATAATCAATAATTATATACCAGCATTGAGTTCTTCTGGTCAACAATCCAGGCAGGCAGGGCAATACCAAAGCTGGTTGCTAGACAGGGAGACATAAGAGGCAATGGACAAAAATGGCAAAATCTCGTATTGCAGTAAAGCACCCTGCAACAGCACTGGGCTGTGTGGCAACTTTGTGACACCATGAGAGTCTGAAAAATTGACACGCCCCCCCCGCGCACATATTTTCATTGTAGGCTCAGCTCTTACTGGAATAAATTGGGCTGCCATGTTTTCATTCATCTTCCCTTGTTCAACACATCCCTCACCACAAGATGCTGGATCACCAGTATCGAGCAAAGGTGTAGCAGGCAGCACATACAAAATGAAAATGTGTGAGATTTAAAGTAGCTTCACTCACCTCCTGGACCATCTGGGTTACCATATATTTCCCAGTTTTGTCGTGACTGTTCATTGGTTAAACTGCAGAAAAAAAAAGATGAGTAAAAACTTAAGGAATCACCTAAAAATTCTGTGTTTTCAATTACTGAATCTGTTTATTGAATATGCAAATGCAGTCCTGCTGCCTGGCTTACAAAGTCAAGACCTGACTGATACTTACGCAGCATAGGCTTTGGCAATTCTCATGAATGTGGCCTCATTACCACCTTTGTCAGGATGGTACTTGAGTGACAGTACACGGTATTGCTTCTTGATTTCTGACAGCGATGCACCCTGGAGACAGAAATATATTTACAACTCCTTACCACACAGGTGTAAGTAGCAGTAAAAATAGAGAATACTATGGAGTCTCAAAAGTCCTGAAAGATGATATTTTTATCTTGTGTTTTATCTTAGACAAGTTATCTTCGTCCCACAAGATAAAAAGGGTCTTTTGGGACTTCAGAGCCTCTGTAGAATACAGCAGACTTTATGTTTTGTGTGTGTTTACCGGGTCCAAGTTGAGGACTTCATATGGATTATACTCCTGGTACTCTCTGTCCAGCTTGGACACCTTGTAGGCTAGCAGCAGGAACACAGCCCAGCCAAATAACAAGGCTGCTTTCCTGAAAATGGCAACACACAGACAAGCAAGAAAAAGATGTCACACACAAACATCTGGATTCAAACCTGGGCCGCTGGCAAGGACTAAGCCTACATGGGGAGCATGCTCTACCAGGTGAGCTAGAGGTTGCCCCAGGCCTGTCTCATTCTTACAAGACATAATTGTTTGGAGTTAGAATATTAGTAGAACCAATCTGCAATCCTAATTAGCCCTCAGTATTTAAAGTCATTTGAAAGACCACAGGAAGTTTAATCTACTGCATAGTGTAAGTAGAAGGCCAGGACCTGTTTTGACGTTGTTGTTGTTTGGTATTTATGCATAGAAGTTGAACTTGTTTCCATGACAATGGAAAACCCTATGGCCGGCTCTGCAGCATCCGTTGCCATGACAACCACTCACTGGCCTGAGTTGTCTCGGTGGCTTTACCAGGAAAATACATGATGGATTCCCATACTAAACACCATGGTTGCGATATAGTTTGTGAATAGGAAACAGATACTGAGATTTTGAGAGAAAGGCTGATTCATTCCACCTAATGAAAACTAATTAGTCACAAATGCAACCACGCAAATGAAGAATTTTGGAATTTTGAGACTAAAAACTAAATGTATGTCTCGTGACAGAAGGAGTGGAAAGCGAAAGCATGAAGACAAAGACGAGGAGGCAGAGACCGAACAAGGTGGAGATGCTCGGACAGAAACACTGTGACGGAGGAGGCAAATGAGTGAGAGAAAACAGGCAGAGTGAGACGCTGAGCCGAACTTGAACACCCATCCTTCCATTAACCCACACACGCAGAATGAACAAACACTGAGAAAACAGGGTTGTGTTAAGAGAAATTTTAAACAGTACAACACTATGTTTACACTGACAGCACACGCTACTGAGCGGTTTACACATGAAAACAACATAAGACGAATTTGTGCCAAAAATGACCCAATATAAAACACACTCATGAGCTTGAGTCTGCCTACGTTATGGACAGCGTGGCCTTTGCCTCATCATCACACAACGACGTCTCTGTCCATCTGGAAACACTCATTGAGTGAATCAGTAAGATATCAGGAACAGCTCCAGAGACTGAAGGGTGGATGAGTGAGATTTCTCAATGCAAATAGCTCAGGCATGTCAAACACCCAAACAACAGGGGTGATGTGACATTTGACAACAAAGGAGACGGGAGCATACAACCAAGGAAACAAGCCCGTTATTAAACTACCAAGCAAGTTATGACCAATCATATGTCAATAAATGTATACATTAAAGCATTACAGCATTAAACCGAAGCTGCGCTTGGACTAGTTCCATAAATAACTACAAACAGTGAATAACTCAAGTCGCCCCGGAACCAACTTTAAGTAAATAGAGCATAAGAATTCACCCTCCTTGAATTTGTGTACATGATATTTATTTTTTACAATGAAAACTACAAACCCAAATCATTGGACTCACTTTAGTGTTGGGACAAAGCTCTGCTGTGACTTCATCAGCCTGAGCCGGTACCACAGGCACCTGCCATGTACCCTCCTCAGGCTCTTCAGACGCAGTTGTTCTGGTAAGAGGATGGACAGAGAGAGATTACGGACACATTAGTACCATCAAACCAGTCACAATAGTTGACGTTAACAATCTAAATCAGGGCTAGGGGTGAGTGATATTTTCACTGAGAATATAGGCCTATAATTATTGTGGATATGTTAACCAAGCAGGGAGAGGCAAATGTTACCTTCATTCAGCTAGGAATAGGACATTTGTATTAATGTGTTAATGCCATGATGTTACCTAAAATAGCCTAACTAAAAATACCATATTTAGTCTTAAATCAACATATCAATATAATAACTGTTAGCAACGTTATAAGCTCCAATCTATGGTGACCTGTCATTCAACTATTCCCAGTAGACCAGCTGTGTAAACTTTGCTAGCATAATGTTAACGTGATATAACCCATGTTAGATAGGACTTGTTGTTGACCGATAGGAACAGATAGCTGTAGTAACTAAGATATGTATATATCTGAATAAGGTCAATAAAGCTACAAAAGGTAAACTTGAGAACCTGTAAAAGTGCTGGCTTTTGGTGTTGAAGCTCTATCTTAACTAGCTAACGTTAGCCAACACTTAGCGTTAGCTTCATTTTCACCCACTGATGAAGGCAATACTGACTAGATACGTGACGTTAAGACAGATGGCTAACCAATGGGATGGCAATTGGTAAAGCCGGTGTGGTAGTTAACTGTGTTAACACTGACTGGCTTGTACTAAACTCTGAACTCTCATCTAGCTATGCAATGTATGCTATCTTGAAATTACAAAATAATGTAACGTGAAGGTTGGATTAGCTCGTACAGCCTCTGCATCTAGCTAGTTAGCTAATAGCAAACTAGCCAGATTAACAGACAGCCAACTGGTGAGCTTTTAACGTTAATTTACAAGACAAGCTGCTGACTGAACACTTCACGTTACACTAGCTGTGGTTAGTAAGTTAGCTAAGTTAGCACTGAGCAAGACATCGGGCCTTACCAGCATTCTGATCCCGGGGCCAGAGGTAATATGTTGCTGGGATCACAATAAGTCCGACGAAGGACGTTAGGAAATAGAAAAAGGTGTTGCCGCTGTCATCGTACTGGAACTGTTGCCCGGCCATTTCGTAGCGGCGCTTGGGTCGCCCTTCTTCTCCACCGCTGCGCTTCCCCCTTGTAGCCCAATGTGTGCGACTTGACAGACCGTAAGATAGCCAACAGCTAGCATCCAGCCAAGACAGCTTTGATTATCGGTGTACGTGGTGTACGCCTGCGCAATGTGGCCTTTCTTCTTCTTCACTGGTTGATTCACTAATTTTGTGTTTTTCCTTGGCGCTACTGACCCCTAGATGTGGCAACGTAGGCAGGGCAGAGATGCGGAGTGTGACTTTTTAAACTCTATTAAAGCAGTCAAAAGGAGATGATGTAAAACATAACATAACCGATGACGTCATTAAGAGCTACATGGTCAAATTCTGCAACTCTTACACATACAGTAGCTAGTAAAGAGATGATTTAGAGGTACAATATTCTTTCAGGGTTGGGTAATGATTTTGTTAGTCTCGCATTGCCAGACCTACCGTTTGTAGAATAATCTAACCTTATTGAGTAGCTATGCTTAGCCTATATGCTAAAATAACAAATATGTAACCATACACCACTCATCAAGAGGTGTTGTCCCCACTCTGAAAACATGCAGTGTGGTAGGCCTACACAGCTACATATAATACACGTAATCGTGTGCATATACATTATTTATAATAATAATAAGAAGAGATACTTTTATCAATCCCCAAGGGGAAATTACATTTTAGGGTTAACCCTAACCCTAATTGATGTGAAAAGAAAAAATATAGAATAGCTATTTTAATGTAGTTTTTTTATATTAAGTCTGGTGGGCATTAGACCAAGAGATAACTTAAACTCTTTATTTGATGTTTAAGGACATAACATTTTTTAACTATTTTGGTCAGCTCTGTTATAGTTACAAGAAGAAATTACACAAGCAATCACAGAGCAAACAACAGGTCTCACTTTTTGATAAGAGCGTGGTTGACCTTGTGCTTGTTTGACTGATTTAACATTTGTACCAGTGGATATTATATCGCAGTGAGATGTCGTCCCATATAATGATGCACAAGGTTTAAAATGGTGTTAAAATGGACTGTTAAATATATTAGTATGATGAAACAAAAAAAGGAATTACCTTTATTAAATGTTTATTGTTTGCATCAAATAGTAGTTCTACTAAGAGAAACTCAACAATTTCAATTTCCCCATTTATTAACTCTGGACATAGCAGAATTAAACAGTATAGGGCTACATTCCCTTTAAAATAAAAGTAATGGCATATTAAACTATTCTTGTCAATCAGGCGTTTATTTTCAAGTCTATAAAGAGATTGATGGCATCCATTTTAAAACATTTCTAATCACATTAGGTTATATGTTTTCAGCTGTGGGCAAAGAAGATGATGGAGAAAAAAACATTCTCTGCAGACTGATTTTGTTATATGTGCACCATAATATCATCCAGCGGCTTGCGTTTTAAGTCAGGGACTGTAGCGTCAGAAGCAGGATAACCTACAGGAAGTAAAATCAACAGCTTCTCATTGGCTGGCCGTTTGAGGAGGAGCCTGAGCTGGGGGCCACAGTTTAGGGGCGTCGTTGTGACGGTGACAAGACCCACGTTCTGATTAGCAAATGGACAGAAAGAACAGTCATTCAGCCGCTTTACCAAACTTGTAAAGTACTAGTTAATCCTTAATTGCATGCATTTATAAGTGAATCCATATAGTTCTATATAATCTTAACTCTGTTATTCTTTACCTGTAATGCAGCCAACAGTAGTCCACAGGATATGGAGACACTGATTTCGTTGTAGTAATGTGTCCTTTTCTTGCCATTTGGTAGAATCCCATAGGTCTGTTTGAAGACAAGGACTAGATATGGGGCAACATCCAAGTACTCCTTGATCCAGTTTGTCCTGCATGAAGAAGGATGTTGTGAGAAATGGCGAAGATGTGGGTGAAATTAGAAAATAAGGTTAGACTTTGCATTGGTCCTAAATAAACCATAATCATTGCGTATGTTAGGCTTACATTTAGGATAAGGGGACAGGCATTTAACGCTGTTAGTGCAGTTACAGTTGCTTGTTCTGTGTGTGGAATAAGTATGGGTGCTCACTTTAACTTGGCCAAATCATGGACCCACTTGTCCCCCATCCTCTGACGATAGTTGACCTCCTCCTCTTCTTCCACTATCCGTCTGATCTGGTGCTTCGTTTCTGGGTCTGACACAACGACAAACGTCCAGGGTTCTGTGTGTGCTCCACTAGGGGCCGTACCTGTCCAGAGGAAGGAGAGGTGGTGGGGCAAGTAGTCCGAAAATAATTAGAAAGACCCAAACATTACATTGCTGCATCTAACTCTAGACCAATTTAATTTTTTATTTAGTTTGATAGCAGATTACAAGTGGCCCATTTGTTTTAAATTTGCACATGCCTGCAGTGCGGATGACATTATCGATGACTTCCTGTGGGAACGGCTCTGGGCTGATGAATCGGACAGACCTCCGCTGGTTCATCAGCGTGTACAAATCCTTGGATCTCGCCAGCATCGTCTCCTCGGGGTAACGTGGTGGTGAGTAAGGCACATGTAAAAGGTCTTCATCCTCATTGCTGTCCGCCCAATCACCATCCTCTAAAAAAGGTTGACAGACAGAAAGCAGGACCAGTGAGCAGCTTCGGATATGAACAATGAATGTGTAAATAAGGGCATTTGTAATGTAGAGTTAAAGACACATTTGATAAGGCAAAAAATAATGATTCAGTTTAAAACTTAGATGACATTTTGTTGACACACACATATGTACGGATACTTTGTGACAGACTGGCACCTTACACATTATAACTGTTAATTCACCCCATACTGACTATTAAGCAAAATTATTATACACCTTCTAAGCTCATTTCTGTCTGTTGTAGCCAGAGTCGACTTAACCTGCTCGTACATTGTGTACATTATTTAAGTGCCCTCTTACCTTAAAGTACCCATAAAGTACATGGCAGACTACAAGAGTCAGCTTCATTATATTTTGCCTGCTGCACCAGACACCTTTTTGTTTTTATTAATCACAAACATATTTAGAAATAAGCCTCATGTAAGCAGAATTTTCTGTATGCAGTTATGTATATTATATTAATATTATATTATTGGATTACATTTACTGAAGCATTTATGTGTAAACATTGAATGTTAGCTGGTAAAGGGCTGGCTTATTTTAACTACTTCATATCCCGCTGGGTAACTTGTCAATTTGCCTGGGGAATAAAGTTTTAATGTAGAATATAATCATTTATTAGTTATTAGTTGATTATATGTTGTAGGTCTATTGAATCTACAAAGTAACTAGTAATTGAAGTTATCAAACAAATGTAGTGGAGGAAAAAGTACAAAAAGTTCAAGTAGCTAAAAAAGTGTACTTAGTTAGGCTACTGTCCATCACGTTATGTCTCATAACGCAGGAAGTTTGTCATACAGATCCACATTTAGCTGTCAGTAGAGCTGCTGTTCCCTCTCCTAGGAGAACTTCCTCTACTTGAACGTTTTTGGAAACCAGGTACAAAGGTGTAAAACTAACATTTTCAAAGTATTTATTTTGTGCAGTCTTTCATAAACTGCATGCTTTTTTAATTAAATTGGAAGAAAGATAGTCACTCTCTCTATCGACGTCAATTTTACGTCCACACATGCTTCAGGCCACTTACCATTAGGCCTATTGATTAACCCAGCTGTAAATGAATAGCCTGTGTCCAAAACAACACACATAGGCCTACACTTGATAAAAGGTTTTTACATTGTTCCAAGTGTGTTTATATTGTGATGATATGGTGGTTTGGCCAAGGCTACATACCATTAGTTTCAACCAGCCTGTAGCCTAAACAGTTAGAGAAAAGTAGCGGAAAAAAGTTTCTGTTCAGCGCCTACCGTCCTCTTTTGCTGTGATTTCTGTATCGTCCTGTAAGTCCTGGTCCACCCACGGTCTAAAGTCCGCTTTTGAAGCACCTTCGGTTTTTCCCGTGGAGGTCGAGGTGGTCTTCGTCTCCCGTGACCCCAGCAGTATGAAGCCTATCACCAGGCACAGGACCACCGCCAGGACAGGCGTGAGGACGGAGAGCAGAGCCATCACTGCATACCGGAGTGGAGAGAAGAGGAAACGGGTACTCAGCCGAGTGCAGACTTGATGTTATGAAACGCTACTGTTACAGGGTCTAAATGCTGAGTCAGAGCTATGTTTTTAGCTTTGTTAGAAATGTTCCCCACTGCGACCAGCAGCTGCTAATTTATGTCAAGAAATCCGACTACGGCCAACATATAGGCTAGACTTTAGTTTTTACATGTGCTACAAAGTTAAAACTCACCTGTGTTGAGCCCTCAATGCGTTGTTACATTGTAACATTGAGTCTAAAGTTCACATCTAATGCACTTCTTACTTTTAAAGTGCACTGCTCATATTATGCTTTTTGGCTTTTTCCCTTTCCTTTATTGTGCTATATATATATATATATATATATATATATATATATATATATATATATATATATATATATATATATATATATATATATATATATATTTGTGCACATTACAGGTTTACAAAGTGAAAAAGCCCAAAGTCCACCCCAAAGGGACTTACCATTTCCAACAGAAAACACTGTTCACAACTTTTTTTACTTTTACTTCTGTGACAAACATGCGTCACTTTGTAACACACATCATAATGCTCGCCTAGCTGCTAGCATGGCACGCCCTCATACTCTGCAACTGACTAGCTAGTCGTCCTTACTGCACACGTGCGACTCCCAACAAAGATTGAGTGTGATATGCCTCACTCTGTAGCTAAAACAGAGAGCTCAACACACAAAGAGGAGCTGCAGCAATGTGCAGTACAACAAAAATATAGTGGTTTTTGAAAATTAAACCACATAAACCTATTGTGGTACAACCTCTAAATACAATTATGAACCTGAAAATGAGC
Organism: Perca flavescens; assembly: GCF_004354835.1. Taxonomy (NCBI): domain Eukaryota; kingdom Metazoa; phylum Chordata; class Actinopteri; order Perciformes; family Percidae; genus Perca; species Perca flavescens. The sequence continues at coordinate 16,058,131 of NC_041348.1, forward strand.
ATAATATGAGCACTTTAAAGCTATTATAGTGCATAGTTTTTGCCGCCCCCTTGAGGAATTCTAAGTAATTATTTTAATAATAATTAGTAATTAACTTCACTCGAGTTTCTGCACGGGAAAGTAACCGGACGCCACAATCTTCTGAACATAGCCATAGGCTACTGAGAAATACAGAGTGTTTTGTGGAGCCGATAGTCTTAATTAGCCGTGTAGCAACTCATTTGGCAATGGCTTGAATGTAACGTTCTGAAAATAAAAATAAAAAAGGATGCTGAATGAGTGCTTTAAAAGTTTTGCTGTAGGCTACTTTCATTTTTTCAATAATTTGACTATTTCATTTTCTCAATACTATGTTATGAAAATAGAGCTCCAAATGCCAGTGCATAATTATGTCATGTTTTACTTTTATTGATGTTTTATTTTAGTTGAACAAACATGACTTTATCCAAAGTGAGAAACGCATACACGGATTAAGATACAGTTGCACAACTCTCTACACACATTTGCATGTTTTGCTACAATAATGGCCCCATAGGATATGTAAATACTGTGTATGATCGAGCTTATGCTGAGGATCTTCATACATTAGCCTATCTATGTGGCTAAACCAAATCTTCTCCTGATGACCAACAGGTGGCGCAAATAAACTCTTCCTATGCCAGTCTAGAATCTTTGGGCTCAAAATTGTTTATTTAAAAAAGATGCGGAGACTTTTAGACACAAATGTGAATCACACAAACATAAATACTCAAAAGATGCATTTCAATGAATGAATAATAACATAAGGTGGCAGAAAAGCATGACTAGAATTGGGAAAGACCCTCTGCTCAAGCTTTCCAGCATCTGCTCGCTCTTCAGTGCGCGCTGGTGCACAGACAAGCACCATTGAGGGAATTTGTCTGGTGCACTGCAAAAAATACCAACATTAAGAAATAATATCACTATTTAAAAATATTTTTACTGTCTAAAACAAGCTTTTGAGCCTGTGAATGGCGTCTTTCAGAGTCAAGTGTCCTCAATTAAAATAATAGCATGACTTCCCTCAATACTAGTGCCAATTTGAGCAGTAATGGAGTGGTCATGTCTTTCAATGTTTTACAATTATTACTTGAAACCCCCTCTTGAAACATAGTGTTGGAAACACTTATTTTGTAAGACCACTCCACAGAAGAGGGTTTCCTTTTTAAATGGAAACAACGATTTCAATTTTAACACGAGACAAGCGCCTCGGATGGTCATTTCTTGCAGTGTTCGCTCCGCCTTCTCGGCTGTCTCCGGCGCTGCGCTTTAAATAGCAGCTGTTTAAAAGCTCCTCGCCATCCTCCTGTCTGCTGTGCAGCTCGCAGTCTCACTCAGCACAGCAGTACCCCACTCTTTCACACACTTCTTAAATCATAAGCCCTCGCATCCCGCAATGTCGGCCGCCAGCACAGAGACTAGCGCCCCGCTGCCCACCGCCGGCAGCCGCGTCTTCTTCCAAGGTGCGCCCGGAGTTGGTTGCGTTGGGTCCGGCCCCATCACCGGGGACGACCCGGTCCAGAAGAAACAGGGCAAAGTGACGGTCAAGTACGACAGGAAAGAGCTGCGGAAAAGACTCGTCCTGGAGGAGTGGATCATCGAGCAGCTCAGCGAGTTGTATGACTGTGAGGTGAGTGGGGCATACATCTTAAATCACACAGAATGGCACACAGTGGAAATGGTCCCGAATACCTGCTTTATCAATTTGATGGGTTTATGGGTTAAACTCAACCGTAGGCTATATGTCAAATGTAGACTCGCTTAATTTGACCGAGTTTTCACTTCATGTCTGCGTTGATAGTTGCATTATCTGGATCAGATAGAACTGCAGTTCATCTCATGAGATTTTCGATGCTCAGATCCTTTGCAAAGGCGTCAGAATAAGGCACCCATATTTAAAGCGAACCCTAACATCCTTCATTAAACAGTCAGTGTCTGTGAGTTTAACGGTGTCTCTTTGTCCTCTGCAACACTGATACCTGCTGGATTATGGCTGAGGCGAGAATAGCAGGCTTGTCTGAGCGACACAAAAGCTGTTTGGTTTTTATGTTGTTGGTCTTTACACTCTGACTTTGACACAATATATTGTCTTATCCTTTCTGTCGTTGAGAGAGAGAGAGAGAGAGAGAGAGAGAGAGAGAGAGAGAGAGAGATAGCTGGTTTACCTAAACCGAGAATGAGAAAGATGAGAGAAACCGCACGTTTGCGCCTTTTACGCACCGGTCGCCTTGGTCTTTTTTTGGATTGTGTCCATTTTCGTATTGTTTTTCTAAATTGGGTACTCCTCGAGAGCAAAAGGCCTGTTAAGAGGCCATGATAGTCTTTTAGTTTCCATTTGAAGCAACGTTCTGTGCGTTGGAATTAATTCCTCAGTCGTTTCTGAGGCAGATTTCTGACCCTTTAAACACTCTTCACCTTTCGAGGGATGATCTGTCGCCAGACGATACTGACAGTCCCATTATTCTTTACTCTCACGTTCACAAGTGGCAAGTGAGTGTGTGTGTGTGTGTGTGTGTGTGGGGGGGTGCAGAAAGAGAAAGATTCTATGGGTGATGTGTAAGTGCATGTATCAGTGTGCCCTATAGTATGCTGCTGGGGGATGGGGTGGACTGGAGAAGAGGAAAGAAGGGCAGTGGGTTAAGGATGTGCTGATGCTGTGACTCTCATCACCAGCCAATCACCTCCTCTGGCTCTGACCCCCTTCCTCGCAACAGAGGGTCTGCACAAGCGCACACATATGCAGCACACATGCACACCACAGGCACACAGACTCAGCCAATGAGAGATGAAACAGGCGGTGTGTCCGTGCATCCACACATGCCTGCACACATGAACCTGTCAAACTACACTATGGGGATGCATTTTATTTAAATATAAAGCTGTGTGTGTGTGTGTGGGGGGGACACATTGATGTGCATGCGGATGTTCATTTATGTGATATGCTGCATCTCTTACGGTAACTAAGATTGATTACAGTGTGCGTGCATGTGCAGAAGGGAAACCTGCACTAATCACAGCAGGACATTGAACGTCAACATTATTGTCTGTTCCAGTAGTTTGTCTGCTGATAGAGCATTGCACTGCAAATATCTCTTCCTCATACTCAATGCAAATAGACTGTCTGCATGTGTGCAAAGCAATTACAATTTCCTGCAGCTCCAAAACTGCTTCCATCTACCATCACCGAAAGCGAATCGTCATCTATAAACCTAAGCTGCTGTTTTTACAGCCGTCGTCTTGTTTCCAAGCTTCCTCCTCTCTTTCTAGTCCTGCTGCTGTGGTTCTCACTTAAGTTGAAAAGAGCTGCATAGCCCATCTGAGTGTGGACTGGTTTACATTTCAAAGCCGGCTGAGCTCTTGGCTGCGTGTCAGTCTGCCATCAGCAGGTGCACTTGATCTACAAGTCGTATGATGCCTCCCCACGTGGATCGACTGATCTATTTGATTTTGTGATGAGGGCTGGAGTGCAACGGCCCAGCATGCATCTAGAGTCATATCTCGGTCGTGCAATATTTGGATCCAATGGATGTTAGCCTGGTTTTTGTTTAATGCAAATGCATATAGCTAATTAGTCAAAAATGCGCTGTCTTGCTAGAGTGTTGCAGTAAGTCTCTATCGCCATTGCTGGACAGAAATCAATCTTTTATTCCACTATTGTAGCATTACTGTTGAAAAAGACTCCACTCTGTTGTCTGCAGACGTCCCTTTTTTCCCTGACTTCAATCCAGATTTCAGGAGATATTCCCAGCAGCATGACACCTCCTCATATTATATCTTTCACACAGCAAATGGGATAATATGATAATCCCCCGGTCTGAAATCATGCTGGTTGCTGCAATAAGCACAGTGTTGACTGGTGGTAGAAACACATACAAGCTGGCTGCATTTCAGAGGACAGTAGGTAATAAAACCAGTACATCATTATTTTGACACGTTGTCACCATGGTGCATTGTTAAGGCTTACTTTCATCTGTTCATCCATGAATAGATACATGACGGCAGTGTTTAAGCAGGTGGACTTTACTGCTTTACTGATGATGATGATCACATGAGTGTAAACAGGAAGTCACACTCCCTTCATGCCTGTTAACACCTCCATGTTCAGACCTAAGATAGACAAGGCGTGTGTTTGTTGTGCGGTGTGTGTGTGTGTGTTAGATAGAGGGAGAGACTGCTGATTTGGCGGTGCTGGTCTGGCTTAAAGGTCAGCCTCTGTATCAGTTTCATAAGAAAACCTGATACTACAGAGCATCACAGCGTGTTTGTGTGGGGGTGGAGGCCCTGTGATGATGCTGAAGGTAATGGAGTGCAGAAGAGGTTCAACTCAAATTGGATTTTGTTCTCAATAAAAGCTGCGTGAGAATCTCCGTTACCAATTTGTCCTGTCCAAGACATGTCTCAGGTCGTGGGTTGAAAGGACAAGCAAAGACCTAAAGTATCCTCAAACAATACCTCAATACAATACCTGCAAGTCCGATACGCTCATCTCTTGCCGAGGGCTGAGAAGATTGATACACCTCTCATTTTTGTATGCTAAATATGAAGCTAAAGTTAGTAGTCAATTAGCTTAGCTTAGCTTAAAGCCTGGAAACAGGGGAGCCTGGCTGTGTCCAAAGGTAACTAATTAACACAGTATATCTTTTTGTTTAATTTGTACCAAAACCAAAGTGTAAAGAAACAATTTTTTGGGAGGGGGTTTACGGAACATTAGGTGCAGTGCCAGCTGTTTCCAGTCTTTATGCTAAGCTAAGCTAACCGTCTCCCAGATGTAGCTTCATATTCAGCATCAGAGGTGTCATTTCCAGGTCCAGAAAGTATAAGTCCTGCCATGTGTTTATTCCACCAATGAACTCAGCCAGCTGATTTCACTAATTAGCAGCTGATTTCACTAATTAGTAGTGAAATCAGCTGGCTGAGTTCATTGGTGGAATAAACACATGGCAGGACTTTTACTTTCTGGACCTGGAATTGACACCTCTGTTCAGCATACAGACATAAGAGTGGTATCAATCTTCTCATCTACAGTAAGTCTTTGCAAGAAAGCTATAATAAAAACCTCCATACAATCGATGGAAGTTGTTGAGAAACAGACGTTGGTCTTTACTTGGTGTGTGTGAGAGAGTCTAACAGAGCGACAGAGATTGATAGAGTGGTAAATCTGACTCTGCAGTTTCATGTGTGTTTTGTTGGGGTGCATGCTGCAGAATGAGGGGAGAGAGAGATTCTGTAATGCCCTACTTTTTCATGGCTCTGCGTCAATAGAACCCCACTCAATGAAGCTTATTCATGTGTGCGAGCGCAGACACTGCCGACATACAGCACTCTGCCCCTCGGGCCTTGTGTGTGTTTGTGTCTGTCTCTGGCTTTGTATGGATGTGTGTAATTGAGGCGCTACATGCTTTTTTGGGTTGATGATATTCTGCTTCTCTTTGGCAGATATGGGGTGGTGAGCAGTTACTTTTCCATGAATGGATGAGCATGAGCCCTTGAACCCAAATGTAACACACACACACACACACACACACACACATGCATATTTGGACCAAATAGAGCAAGAGGAACTAAAAGATGGAGCATCTTCTTGTGGATAATACTAACTCTTAGGTCTGCTGCCCTCTTTCTCTCTAGATCATTCCCACATTATGGGGGGTTGATTAATTTCCATACTGTTTTGTGTAGGAGGGCTGTCTCAAGGCAGAGTTTGTGTGTGTGTGTGTGTGTGTGTTTGCGCATGCCATGGACAGAGGAATGTGGGTTTTGTTCCTGACATCAACACTGACTTCTACTGTAGGTAGAAAACCCCCCATCTTCATCTTTTTCTGTGTGCATCATTATCCCCTCTCCTCCCCCTGCTTTTCCTTTGCCCTTGTCAATAACATTCCCCTTTGCTCGTCTTTCATGGTTTTCTTGCTGGGAAGGAGGACGGCCGTATATCATGTGAACCTCATTGGGCAGCAGAGGTGGAGGTGCAATTCAAGCCAAGTCATTAGCAACGTTCAATAGGTTTAAGAATAGCACACTGGGGATACACACACAAAATATTGACACACAAAGGCATTGTGTTACCATTAAAGTTATACTGGATATACTATATATGTACACATACTTTAGACATACAGTACATCTGTAAGCAGATAATATTGTATGATCTAGGATACTGTTATGCTGCAGTAGAGCTGGGCAATATATTGATATTATATCGATATTGTGATATGTGACTAAATATTGTCTTATATTTTGGATATTGTAATATCGTAATATGGCATAAGTGTTGTCTTTTCCTGGTTTTAAAGGCTGCATTACAGTAAAGTTTTGTCATTTTCTGAACTTACCAGACTGTTGTAACTGTTCTATTATTTGCCTTTACCCACTTCATTGTTTCATTATATATCCACATTACTGATGATTATTTATCAAAAATCTCATTGTGTAAATATTTTGTGAACGCACCAATAGTCAACACTACAATATCGTTGCGGTATCGATATCGAGGTATTTGGTCAAAAATACAGTGATATTTGATTTTTGCCCTATCGCCCAGCCCTATGCTGCAGGTATATAAGGGGTGTCCTCATTATTTCCCCCTTTATTAGCCCATTTAAATGTACAACTGTCAGAGGTGAATTCAGTGATCAATTGAACCCATCTCATTCTGACTGATGACAGGAAGTGGGCTAAGCTTGATTAGCTCATTACAGCTCAGAGTCCATTTATAATCAGCCGAAGACAAAAGAAAAAGCGAGCGAGGGGAAAGAGCATTGAGGAAGTGTGGGAATTAAACTGAAAAAGAGGAAGAAACATACATGCACACCTTAAAACTTGGATATGGAATGGCCACCATTCATTTAAATACATCTGGGCTGACAGATCCACCCCCAGTGGGAGACTTAATCAATTGGATGTTTGTTTTAATGGGTGACCCTGATGTGTTTATGGATCTGGTGGGGAAGGTCATTCTTGTGTTTGTTATCTGTGCTTGGCAGGGAAGACATGTATCTCTCTCCATCCATCTTCTTAGTCCGCTTATCCGGTATCGGGTCGCGGGGGTAGCAGCTCCAGCAGGGGACCCCAAACTTCCCTTTCCCGAGCCACATTAACCAGCTCCGACTAGGGGATCCCAAGGCGTTCCCAGGCCAGGTTGGAGATATAATCCCTCCACCTAGTCCTGGGTCTTCCCCGAGGCCTCCTCCCAGCTGGACGTTCCTGAAACACCTCCCTAGGGAGGCGCCCAGGGGGCATCCTTACCAGATGCCCCAACCACCTCAACTGGCTCCTTTCGACGCTCGGAGCAGCGGCTCTACTCCGAGCTCCTCACGGATGACTGAGCTTCTCACCCTATCTCTAAGGGAGACGCCAGCCACCCTCCTGAGGAAACCCATTTCGGCCGCTTGCACCCTGGATCTCGTTCTTTCGGTCATGACCCAGCCTTCATGACCATAGGTGAGGGAAGGAACGAAAACTGACCGGTAGATTGAGCTCAGCTCTCTTTTCGTCACAACGGTGCGATAAATTGAATGTAATACCGCACCCGCTGCCCAGATTCTCCGACCAATCTCCTGCTCCATTGTCCCCTCACTCGCGAACAAGACACCAAGGTACTTAAACTCCTTCACTTGGGGTAAGGACACATTCCCTACCTGAAGAAGGCACTCCAACGGTTTCCTGCTGAGAACCATGGCCTCCGATTTAGAGGTGCTGATCCTCATCCCAACCGCTTCACACTCGGCTGCAAACCGATCCAGTGAGTGCTGAAGGTCACAGGCCGATGATGCCATCAGGACCACATCATCTGCAAAAAGCAGTGATGAGATCCCCAACCCACCGAACTGCAACCCCTCTCCCCCCCGACTACGCCTCAATATCCTGTCCATAAATACTACAAACAGGATTGGTGACAAAGCGCAGCCCTGGCGGAGGCCAACCCTCACCTGAAACGAGTCCGACTTACTGCCGAGAACCCGGACACAGCTCTCACTTTGGTCGTACAGAGATTGGACGGCCCTGAGAAAGGACCCCCTCACCCCATACTCCCGCAGCACCTCCCACAGTATCTCCCGGGGGACCCGGTCATACGCCTTCTCCAGATCCACAAAACACATGTACACTGGTTGGGCATACTCCCAGGCTCCCTCCAGGATCCTTGCGAGAGTAAAGATCTGGTCCGTTGTTCCACGACCAGGACGGAATCCGCATTGTTCCTCCTCAACCCGAGGTTCGACTATCGACCGAACCCTCCTTTCCAGCACCTTGGAGTAGACTTTACCGGGGAGGCTGAGAAGTGTGATACCCCTGTGATTGGCACACACCCTCTGGTCCCCCTTTTTGAAAAGGGGAACCACCACCCCGGTCTGCCACTCCTTAGGCACCGTCCCAGACTTCCACGCAATGTTGAAGAGGCGTGTCAACCAAGACAACCCCTCCTCACCCAGAGCCTTGAGCATTTCTGGACGGATCTCATCAATCCCTGGGGCTTTGCCACTGTGGAGTTGTTTAACTACCTCAGCAACTTCCACCAGGGAAATTGACGACAATCCCCCATCATCCTCCAGCTCTGCCTCTACCATTGAGGGCGTATTAGTCGGATTTAGGAGTTCCTCAAAGTGCTCCTTCCACCGCCCTATTACCTCCTCAGTAGAGGTCAACAGCGTCCCATCCTTACTGTACACAGCTTGGATGGTTCCCCGCATCCCACTCCTGAGGTGGCGAACAGTTTTCCAGAAGCACCTTGGTGCCGACCGAAAGTCCTTCTCCATGTCTTCTCCAAACTTCTCCCACACCCGCTGCTTTGCCTCTTTCACGGCAGAGGCTGCAGCCCTTCGGGCCCCCCTTGTTTGGTGCATATGCACAAACAACAGTCAAAGTTTTCCCCCCCACAACCCGCAGGGGTAGGGAGGCGACCCTCTCGTCCACCGGGGTAAACTCCAACATAGCGGCGCTCAGCCGGGGGCTTGTGATTATCCCCACTCCCGCCCGTCGCCTCACACCCTGAGAAACTCCGGAGAAGAAAAGAGTCCAACCCCTATCCAGGAGTATGGTTCCAGAACCGAGATTGTGCGTAGAGGTAAGCCCCACCAGATCCAACCGGTAGCGCTCCACCTCCCGCACAAGCTCCGGCTCCTTCCCCCACAGAGAGGTGACATTCCACGTCCCCAGAGCCAGCGTCTGCTGCCCGGATCTGGTCCGTCGAGGCCCCTGACCTTCACTGTCACCCGTGTGGCAGCGCACCCAACCCCAGCGGTTCCTCCCACAGGTGGTGGGCCCATGTGATGGAGAGGGAGTTGCCACGTTGCTTCTTCGGGCTGTCCCCGACCGGCTCCGTGGCAAACCCGGCCACCAGGCGCTTGCTGACGAGCCCGCCATCTGGGCCTGGCTCCAGACGGGGGCCCCGGGCTTCCTCCGGGCAGGGTAACTTCACCTCTTCTACGTTGTTTCATAGGGTTTTTGTATCTCTCTGCCATTTAAATTACACGGACAAAAATAGATACTCACTTAGCATCTGTGTCCGAGGAGCACGCATTGACACATTTCATGCAGCACCTGCAGACACATGCATCTGCTGCTAAACAAATCAGAGGTGTTGACAATATGGCCTTTTAGCGAGCGGAGAGCCCACCGCTGTTGAAATGGTTATAAACAGCAGAAAGGCGTCAAATGTCTATCTCAAAAGCAAAACAGAGTGCAAAGGTTACAATGTGTTTGTTCCCCTTTTTGTCATCTCTCTGCATGCTTCGTCCTGCAGTTATTCCCTACCCTTTCCCTCCTCTCTCTCGTCTCAACTTCCAACCCACCGGGACACCCACCCACCTGTTTTCTTATCCTCTTCCCTCTTCTCTCCCTTTTGTTCTGCTGTCATCCCTGTGGCTTTCCCATATATGGAGATTAGCCATATATATAGTTAGAATATAGTATATAGTTTATATGCTTTCCAAGTATACAAAAAGGTTTATTTGCTATAACGATAGTGTGATAACCTCGCCAAGAATGATGCCAACACAGAACACGGTGCTGAAATATATCATTACCCCAAAATGTATTGAAATTAAAAATGATTTCATCTTCACCCTGTACGCTGTGTTTATGGCTTTAACTGTGATACTACAAGGCTGTCATGGTGGTTTTTAGACGTTTCTACAAACTCCACAGAGGCATATCAGTCTGTCTGCTGCATGGAAAAGAAAATAAAGATGGATAGGGTGAAAAATAAAAGAACAACCTGTCTGCAGATTATTTACTTGAATTATAGGTCTTGCAAATATAGCCATCAAGTCCCAAGACATAGTGGTACGGAAATAAAATCAAAATCTTAAAATGGCATGTGCAATTGGCGAACATAATCGAGTGACATGCTGTGGAAATGCAAAAATGGAAAGCTGCTGAGACCGTGAAAGGTAAGAAATGTTGAATTTTCACACTCACACACTGACTTTCTTGTCTTCCTATGACATCCCCTCCCCCCCATCCCAAGATGATCCAGTTAATCACTGGTTTCATTGTCGGCAGGCCGACACAATTTATAAACTGGCTGTGTACAAACACTGACTCACTCTCTGTGGTTGGCACTGTGAAAGAAGATGCAAAAACACTGTCGTCATTCACGCGTGTCTGAGAATGAGACCGAGGGGAAGACAGAGAGAAGGAAGATTATTGTTTTGACTTTCAAAGTTGGTGGGATGCTTTCATGTGGGTGTGTAGTTTTCTTTGTAGGTCTACGTTTGTATGTGAATGACTGTGCACATTTGGCAACGATGGATCCAATCACTAAGGAAGCACTCTTATCTATTAAAGGAGAATTCCAGTCGATTTCAACCCGTAGCTCTGTTGTTTGTAAATCAGGAGTACGGTCAGTAGCGAGAAAAACGAAAACAAACGGTGCCGCCTACACCGAGTTATCCTCCTGCTAGATTTTGCCCCCTTTAGTCTTAAACAGGGCAAGTTTTAAACGTGTTTTTAGCCTCTAAACATGTTCGAAATGCCATTACTAGTGCTTGTGCAGCCTGTTGATACATGCTCATTACTATGGACAGGACCTCGGCAAATCGTTTTTTTTGGATTATTGGATTGTATGAGATCGGCAGTACATAAACAGAGGTGAGGATTAACACAACTTTTATGCCTTTCTGTCACATCTACTGCTGTCAAATTTGCTGTGTTCCCTGGTAAGGAATAACTGCACATGGCTAAGCACAAGTAATGGCATTTCGAACATGTTTAGAGGCTAAAAACACGTTTAAAACTTGCCCTGTTTAAGCCTTGTTTAAGACTGTTGGGTGCAAAATTTAGCAGGAGGATAACTCGGTGTAAGACGTTTGTTTTCGTTTTTCTCGCTACTGACAGTACTCCTGATTTACAAACAACAGAGCTACGGGTTGAAATCGACCGGAATTCTCCTTTAAATGTGTAAAAAAAAAGAACATACCAAAATTGTTCTTGGTAAGTTTAAGTTGGTTTATCGCTTACACTCTGTCCTCACAACAAAGGGGTTTCTAATTGCCTCCGGAATTTAATAAATCCATTAATTTGACTGGATGACAGCATATGACCCTGGTGCTATTGACGTTTTAAGTCCAGTTTGGCTGGAAGCTTTGCTTTGCACTGAGAGCAAAGGTCCAAATGGGCCCCAACTGTCAATACATTAGCCTCAGGGAGAAACTGTGCCTGGTAAACACAGTAAAATGAATCGTGTGCCCCCGAAATCACAAAACTGTGAAATGGGAGTCACAAGACAGATGCTGACAGTTTCATGGTTGAATCCACAACAATACTTGGTCTGAGCTTTAAATCAGGATTTTGACCAAAGGAGGATGAGATGATTGCATGGTTTTTGACCTTGTACAGTTATAGCACAAGACAGCATGTGCACCTCAGCAGTGGCTACACAAAGCTTTAAGAAAGAATTGTTTGAGGTGAATGTGAGATGCCAATAATGAGGCCTGTTGTCAAATCTACTGTTTATGCACATCAAGCTGCTTCTGATGTCTGGGCGAGTCCTCAGTTTAGTGACAGTGTCGTGGCATCTCTGCTGTTTGCAGATAATGTTGTCTTTCTAGCTTTAAAGTACATGATATTGTTCGATATTGTTTAAATATGGGGACAACGGTGCACATTTTCAGACTGACCTGGTAGGCATTCATAGTGTTGTACTCGGGTGTTTACATGAAAAATGGCAGATATAGTTGTGTAACAACAAATGGACAGACACAGCCCCCCACAATCCGACATTGGAAAGGTGTTGGGGTTTCCCGAAGTTATTCGACCATCCGACAAATGCTTCTGAGGAAGCATACTGGCACCTTAGAGGCATAGCTAATCATCACTCTGTATCAGTAAGTAAAAAGAATGTAAAGACGGTTACTGTGGGGAATATAATTAAAGCACAATATGGTCTTATCACGTATAACACAATCCGACTCTTACTGTAACTTTAAATAAAAACTACGCCATAGGTATCTACAGTGGGACTGCTGTTAACCACTTTTTAAGTTTGTGGCTTTCTCCCCAGATAATAATAGGATGAATGAATGAATGAATGAGGAGTACAAGATGAGGACATGGTTGGACACCAATGCCTAGCTGGCCTGAGGAAAACGACAACAGGGCTACTAAAAACCCTATTGTGGAGAAGCAACCACCACAATGAGCACTGAATGAATGACTAAGACAATTACATCATAATTAGCGTCCAAAAATTCAGCCTGCAGAATTCTTGCTACAGTATTTTTTGACTGGAATTCTCCTTTGAGGATTTATTCCCCCCTCCCAACCCTCTCTTTCTACCAGTTTCCCTCTCTGATATACAATGTCCTCTAGAGTAGAGCTGAATCAGCGTGGGAAAGAGCTTTTGCTGCAGCAGCTAACTTTATCCAGTGAAGTCACATCATCCGTGCCGTATGGTTTCTGCAAATTGCATCGCCGGAGGGGGAGGAGGGAGGTGGTCCAAAACGGAGGAGGGAGAAAAGGGAGGGGGAAATAGCTATAGAAACACTTTTTCCTAACATTGCACCTTCTGTCGTTAGTGTTCCAAGTATACATGTTGTTTTGCTATACTTTGTGAGACATGAAAACATTTGTCCTCTTGTCCCGTCCTCACCCTCCATTCTCTGGCGTACAGTAGTTTCTCTCTCTCTCCCTCAGCTCGCACGGTCTCCTAAGATAAATTTGTCCCTTTGATGTGACACAGCATGGCGGTGTAGAGAGAGGAAGAAATCTGAGCTGTGAGGTTTTACTTTGTTGCACAATCCTCCTCTGCCTCTTCATCACAGTGACCCACTTATCTGTGCGCTTTCCATCTCCCTGCATCTTATTTGCTCCCCTTATATTTTCTAATTCGCTCTCATACATAACTCTCTTCAATTCTTTTCACTTTTGCCGTCTTGTTTACATCTCTGTTACTCTCATATCTTGTTATTTCATTGTTTGACTTATGGAATTATTTCCTCATTTGCTTTCTTTTCTTTATTTCTTTTGTGCCCTTCTTTTTTTAATGACTTTGATATTTTAGCATATTTCACTATTAAAATTCCCCTTACTTGTGTTTCTCTGCCAATTCTGTTTTTAATGTTTCTCTATAATCTTTATCACTTGCATGCAGAGCTGTGATTAAAGAAGGCATGGGTGTTATTTTATTTATTCACTTTGAAAACTTTGCAGACTGTGTGTGTGTGTGTGTGTGTGTGTGTGTGTGTGTGTGTGTATAACACACTGTCTCTTTCTCACACACACACACACACACACACACACACACACACACACACACACTGATTAATCAGTTATATTTCTTCACTTTAAAATACAGTCTTCAACACTGCACATTCAACCTAGCTAGATTGACAAATAGGCATAGAGGCAAAAAGGTTTCATGTAACGGCCAACCTAGCACTACCGCTAGCAAGCTAATCTGCTAGCATGTTTGCTGCCTGCTGAGCAAGCTATTATAGCAATGTTATCTTATAGACTACACTGGCTGTGGGTTTGACTACATTGTTTTATGTGTTTTTATTTAACAAAATTAGAAATTTAGGCCTACTGCCAAGATTTCAGGTGTTTCGGGTGTAGCCAGCGGATATCTGGGCCAAGGCTTCCTCTTCCATGCGTCAGTTATTGATAACAGTCGGTTTTAGCATAGTTTTAGTGATTAGCAACCAGTCCAGGTCCAGACGACATTTTGACTAATCTCTATAAACAGATATCTGCATATGAATGCAGATTAAAAAAAAGCCATTAAGAAGCTCAATCGTCATCAGACGATAGATTGGTTCCCAGATTGCATTTTGGCCGATGCGTTCTGCCTTTTTTGCTCTCCATGCAGATTGTTTACCTGCATGCAACCAAAGCCCGCTCAAACATGATTGGTCAATACTACTTGGGCTACAAACAGAAATCAAATTTCTTCCTATACCAAAATCTTGTCACGTTGCCTACAGATTCTGCATACATATGCAGATATCGGTTTATAGAGATTATCTAATCATTAACTAGGTATGATCTAATTATTAACTGTAGCTTGTGGACTTTTGTGCATGGCATACTTCAAATAAAACTTAAAAAAAAAAAAAATACTGAACCCGCCAAACATAATAATCTTACTAATGACCTAAGCAATTCTCTCTTTGGGAAGTTTTTTAGCTGCAGTTCAATACAACTGGTATCTCTAGTTCACGTAAGTAGGCTATGAATAGGAATAATCATGAATCACTTGGCCTGAGTGAAGTGATTCCCTGTCACAAGGAGTTTGACTCTTTGTTCGTGGAGAGTGTTTTGAATAGAGTCTGAAAAGAGTTTGTGTTGAGTCACAGGGTTGGGCCGCTTACATTACCTTTGATTCAGTTCATAGCAGTTGAACCAGACTGAGAACGCTGCCGGCTGCTTAGCTGTCAGTGAAAACAAGTCTGACACACATGCACACACTTTCTCTGCACAAACACAACAACAAACACACTGGCTGGCCTGTCTCGCTCTCTTTGGCTTGCTGGCTCTCACACAAAGTTTACTCAAAGTTGCCTTCATTACAACAAACACTTAGCTCCTTGTTATCTCTCTTGCACACACTATCGTCTACACATAGCATACACACTAACTTTTTCTTTTCCCGTTTTCATCGCTATGTCTTTCTTCTGCATTATGCAAACAAATTGGCAACAAATGGTGCTTCTATTTGTCTCTAACACATATACACAAAAATTCATATTGCTTCTTAATTTCACACTACTGTATACAGACGTTGTAAACTATACATACTACTAAACACACATGAGTCAATGGCAGAATAACCTGTTTGGCAATGGCAGAGAAGATTTGGCAAATGTTTCATGGGTGCAATCCACATACTCAGCGCTGCTGCTCATCCCACAAATGCATGTTCCTTTCTAATGGGGCACCATTTGTAAGGGAACTAAACAGGCTTTCCAGTGGTATTCTTGCCAAGAGTTATTGCCAAAAGGCATTGTTACCACAGAGAAATAATCTACCAAACATAAAACTCCTTTACTATGTTTATAATGTTGCCATTGCAATATTTTGGCACTCACTATATATCTATCCCATAAAACATGTATTTTTAGGATGAGGTTCTGTATGAATACAATGAGATCTTATTTAGACTTATTTTGGTACTATTTGGAATGTAGTCCTGTGAGTGAATGCATCTTGCCTGTCCCTTTATGTCTCCTGGCATTGTGCGCTGTCATTTTGTCGCGCCTCCACTGCTGGCAAGATGGAAAATGATTTTCCCCGGGGGCAGTGGGTGTGACCTCAACTATTTCAGGCTCTCAATCACCAGCAGGACGGTGGCAAGTTCAGTGTTTATCTTCATGTTAAGTGTGTGTGTGTGTGTCCATTCTTGTCATTGCATGCAGTGTATTTGCCACAGTATGGTACTTTTCTCACAAGCTCCACAGAGAGACAAAGCCCTGTGGTGAGCATTTCTCTGATTAATGGTGGCAAACACTTATGTATGTGTGTGTGCGTATGTGTGTGTGTAGATTTGTACGTCGTTGGCGATTGCCTGCAGTCATGCTTTACACACATACAGGCCATGCATGCCCTAGTCATCACCAATCACAGTGACAGAGGGTGACGGACTGCCTGCTTTCAAGTGTAATAGTCTCTCTCTCACACACACACACACACACACACACACACACACACACACACACACACACTTACTATAGATAGATTAATCTGTATTATTAGGTTAAAGTTTCTCTCTGTAGCCTATGTAACTCAGCAGACCACAGTATGTGAGCAGTACTCCACTCACTGTTTTTTTTTTTTTTGTATACATCTTGTATCCTGTTTTTGGTATTCATGACCGAGGCCACGATCTTTGTGCTCTGCTCACATTTCAGAACTGGAAGGTAGCTGCTGTCAAGTGTAAACAAGTTGACCTTTGAAGAAGGAGCAGCCGTAATGATTCGTTCTTGAAATTCTAGTTTGGATCTCTAATGGGTTTCATCTGTCCTAAGGGAATAAAACTTGCTCGAACTCGTCTGTCGACGTTTTTGGGGCTTAAATTGAGAATATTGTTGCCTGGCCATTATAAGTTTTTCTAATAAGCCAAATGGTAGGGGATTTTCCTAACTCATACCGAGTTACAGAGATAAGTTACTACAGAAACAGTGGAGTTGAGGGGAAAGAGTTTGAAGTTGTCGTAAAACCTTAAATGTATGCCTGTTTAGGCTGATTATTAATAATAATTACAGTCTTTACATACAACCTAGTCTCCCATTGCCAGACCTATCTCCACTGCCCTGTGGAATAAGGTCTTACCACACCACATATACATTATGGCATAGGAGAAAAAATGCTGTGGGTTGTTTGCAGTTCTTGAAACCAATCACAAGTGACAATCATCTTGGGTGACGCTAAGCTCTGGATGCAGTGACGGTGGCTCTGCAAAATGGTCTCGGGAAGGAACTTGTTTTGGTGGAACATTTGAACCCCACAAAAGAAAATACCACATACAATATTAACTGAAGATAACTGTTCACACAAGCTAGCTGGATACATGGTTAAATGTAATTTGCTCTTACCAGCGTATCGCCGTGTGTACTTCGTACAAAACAATCCCCACCGATCGGTCCCATAACGTCCCAGTTAGAGAGTAAATGCCGTGAACATATTCTTTGTAAATCTTTACAATCATTCCCCAAAAGAACCAAGCAGGCCTGCCTTGTTTCATGATCCAAATTTTCTTTCACATCAACTTCTCTGATGTGTTTTTACATTTGCATATAACCTCAGTCCTCTGGTTCCACAACGCACACACTTCTTTACTAATAAATGAGGGGCTTTGATATGTTCTGTAACATTCCCTCGTTTCTCCACTTTACTTTTTTGTTTCCTTAATGAGGGGGGATTTAGAGCGAGACCCTCTTGCTAAGACGCGGAGAGAGATTTCAAAGAAAGAGGTCGAAGGGGACGCTCGTCTGTAGAGAGACTGAGATGCTTAAAATGCAGGTTGTGTAAATGCCTCTTAACGGCTCAGGAATGACGATTAAGGTGGAGTAGCATTGTGTGCAAACGTCTGTGTATGAATGCCAAGTGTGTGTGTGTGTGTGTGTGTGTGTGTGTGTGTGTGTGTGTGTGTGTGTGTGAATGTGTGTGAACAAATTCAAATGAGATATGTGCACAAGGTGTGAGTGTCACTTCATGTGGGATTTTTGAGGAAGGTTCTCTGTGTTTACTGCTTGAACCAGAAGCATATACATTCCTGCTGTTTTTAATTTTCATCCTCACAGTTAAGGCTTGATGTGAAAAACTCCAGTTGGAAATTCATCTGTAGTCATGGTATCAAACACAGAGTACATAATGTACCACTCTTGTCACTGGTCTTACTTGTCTTTGGTATTGTAAATTCAAAGGTATAATTGTGAGCTAATTCTATTCTGTGCACATCAATCATCTTTATTGCTGAGAGCTAAAATCAAATTACCAGTGCACGCTCCAGGCAAAAGCATAGATGAGTCCTCTGAGAGCACACACACACACACACACACACACACACACACACACACACACACACACACACACACACACACACACAAACACAAACACAAACACAATTTAAAACTGATAAATGTTTTAGCCAGGGAAAAGGGAACCAGGGATCATCCACCATGCATCAAAAATTGTATTAAAGTTTTTTTCGCTGCCGAACAAGGGTGTTCAGTCTAAAATAGCAGCATGGCATCATGACTTTGCGTAAATGTACATGCCACTTTCCTAAAGCCAAGTGTCGTGTTATCTGTACACAATTTCAGCTATCCGTGTGTATGTCTATGCTGTATACAGCGGACGGCAGTCTGCAACGTCACAGCGTAAACACAAACGCCACTTTCTAAAGCCACGTGGCGTATTATCACGAGGCCACGTGGTATCGTGAGGCTGGGTTTCGGAAACGTCACACGCATTGGGTTTAGGAAAAGAAGAACGGGTTGGCTTCAGGAAAAGAATAAAGCTACGGTTGGGTTTAGGAAACGTGACACTCGGGTTGGGTTTAGGAAAAGAGCAAACGGTCCTCCCTACACGGATTTTAGCCGTTTCATACTACTCGCTACGGCGTCAATTCACACACAATCGCAAGGTAATGTAAGTCAATGGAGGCCAAACAGCTTTGATAAACACGCTAAAAAGCGTGTATTCGTCTTCATAACACGCCAATAATGGTATACGAATTGGCCTGTCGTACATACGCCACTTCGTGAGCTTAGAATTATAAGGTTCTATCTCTGTTTAAGGTAGTTCTGAGATATTGAGCATCAAAGTTTTTACATCCCAGCTGGCGAAACTGTTATGTAGTATGATCTACTATTACTAACTAACCAAATATTTTTTTTACAAAAATAACACCACACAGGCATTAATAAACACCGAATGGATCAGATTATGTCAAAAACTCAATTTCGACCAAAAGTGGAGATAGAACCTTATAATTCTAAGCTCACAACTTCATGAGATCAGTCCTTTATTTTGGTGTAGGTTATGCGTAACAACTTGAATTGAACCATTGAACCTATTGTTGATCATCGAGGGCATGAAAAACTACAAAACAAAACCTTTATATATACACAGTATGACCAGCATACCATCAGCCAGTTATTTACTGTGGCAGTCAGCTGCTGTGAATGTATTTGCTGGAAACAGCTGAGTGTGGTTTTATATGATCATGGATTAGTGAAAGCCATTATCAACCAAATACCAAATCAATAAGCTGAAAGAGACCTAATACCCTAAATAGCTGAAGAGTTGGGTGTTGATTCTCAGTGGGATTATAAAATGGCAAAAATAAACTAAATTGAGCTTGGACATGGCTCTTCATTTGAACCTGACTGCACTGATGGAAGGAGCTGCTGAATAGCCAGGAAGACAAGAGCGTCCATATTGGAAGATTCTACACAACCCCAAAATGCGTTCAGTATCAAAGTTCAATTCAATTCAATTCAATTTTATTTATAGTATCAAATCATAACAAAAGTTATCTCGAGACACTTTACAGATAGAGTAGGTCTAGACCACACTCTATAAATTCTCTATAAAACCCCAACAATTACAGTAATTCCCTCAAGAGCAAGCATTAGCAGTGGCTATTGCGACAGTGGCAAGAAAAAACTCCCTTTTAGGAAGAAACCTCAGCAGACCCAGACTCTTGGTAGGCGGTGTCTGACGGGCCGGTTGGGGGCGTGATGAACAGTGGTGATAACAGTCACATTAGAAGTCACATTGACTTCGAAGGTTATCGTGGAAGTTCATGTCATAGCAGGGCACATCGTGTCATACTGAGTAGTGCAGTCTCCTATACCGGATCCTGACTACTCTGTGCGTATGAACATCACAGCAGGGCGTTGCGGGATGTAACGTGGCGCTGCAGAGCACGGGTGGAGGCTGCGGATGCAGCAGGACGCAGCAGGATGCAGCCGGGAAATGCAGAGAATCGCAGAGCATAGCTCTGCTAAGAAGAAGAACATAAGGACTCCGGGGAGTAAACTCCCCAGAGCTAGATTAGTAACAAGCATTTCTGGGACAGGATGCATACAAAAGTAACAAGTAGAGATGAGAGAGCAGCTCAGTGTGTCTTAGGGAGGAACAGCCTCCCCGGCAGTCTAGAATTGTAATAGCATAACTTAAGAGAGGCAGGTTAAAGAGAGGTGCCTGGTCGGGCTAGAACTCCCCCCAACCGGATCGGGCTGTACTGGCCTGCCTCCCTCTACTCTCGCTCGATTATTAATTATACAGTATAGAAAAACTGATGACTACGAGGAGAAGCAGTGGGCCGGGTTAGGTGGACGCTTCAACTCCTCGTCCCTAACTATAAGCTTTATCAAAGAGGAGGGTTTTCAGTTTACTCTTAAATGTGGTAACGGTGTCTGCCTCTCGAACCCCGACTGGGAGCTGGTTCCATAATACTGGAGCCTGATAGCTGAAGGCCCTGGCCCCCAGTCTACTTCCAGAGACTCTAGGAACCATAAGTAGCCCCGCATTCTGGGAGCGCAGTGCTCTAGTGGGACAATAAGGTACTATGAGCTCTTCTAAGTATGATGGTGCTTGACCATTTAGAGCTTTGTAAGTCAGGAGGAGGATTTTAAATTCAATCCTATATTTCACTGGAAGCCAATGCAGAGAAGCTAATACAGGAGAAATATGATCTCTTCTCTTAGTTCTCGTCAGAACACGTGCTGCAGCATTCTGGATCAGTTGGAGAGTCTTAATGGACTTATTTGGGCAACCTGATAATAAGGAATTGCAGTAATCTAGTCTAGAAGTAACGAATGCATGGACTAGTTTTTCAGCATCGTTTTGAGACAGGATATTCCTAATTTTGGCAATGTTACGAAGATGGAAAAAGGCTATTCTTGAGGTTTGTTTTAAGTGGGCGTTGAAGGATATATCCTGATCAAAAATAACTCCTAGATTTCTGACAGCAGTGCTGGAGGCCAGGGTAATACCATCCAGAGTAACTATATCTTTCAAAACGAAGTTCGGCGGTGCGTTGGTCCTATCACAATAACTTCAGTTTTGTCTGAGTTTAACATCAGGAAATTGTGGGTCATCCAGGATTTTATATCCTCAATACACGTTTGAAGTCTTGCTAACTGACCACTTTCATCTGGCTTAATTGACAGATATAATTGGGTATCGTCTGCGTAACAGTGATAGTTAATCGAGTGTTTCCTAATAATATTACCTAGAGGAAGCATATATAAGGAAAATAGAATTGGTCCAAGCACTGAGCCTTGAGGAACGCCATGGCTAACTTTAGCGTGCTTGGAGGGTTTATCATTAACATTAACAAACTGGGATCGTTCAGAGAAATAGGACTTAAACCAGCTTAGTGCGATTCCTTTAATGCCAACTAAGTGTTCCATTCTCTGTAACAGGATAGTATGGTCAATAGTGTCAAATGCAGCACTAAGATCTAGTAGAACAAGAATGGAGACAAGTCCTTTGTCTGCAGCAGTTAGAAGGTCGTTAGTAATTTTCACCAGTGCCGTCTCTGTGCTATGATTCTTTCTAAATCCTGATTGAAAATCATCAAATAGACTGTTGCTATGTAGAAAATCACATAACTGATTAGCAACCACCTTCTCAAGGATCTTGGATAGAAAGGGAAGGTTAGATATAGGTCTATAGTTTGCTAAGACCTCAGGATCTAGGGTGGGTTTTTTCAGAAGAGGTTTTATCACAGCAATTTTAAATGACTGCGGTACATAACCTGTTAGTAAGGACATGTTGATCATATCTAATAATGAAGTGTTTACCACGGTAACGCTTCTTTGAGTAGCCTCGTTGGGATGGGGTCTAAGAGACAGGTAGACGGCTTAGCTGAGGATATCTTTAACATTAATTGTTGAAGGTCTATAGGATAAAAGCAGTCCAAGTATATGTCGGGAGTCGTCGTTCTTTCTAGCGGTCCTGCATTTAAGGATGAACTGTTAGAAGTTAAGGGCAAAAGGTGATGAATTTTATCTCTAATTGTTATAATTTTATCATTAAAGAAGCTCATGAAGTCATCACTACTCAGAGCTAGAGGAATAGATGGCTCAGTAGAGCTGTGGCTATCTGTCAGCCTGGCTACAGTGCTGAAAAAGAAACCTTGGGTTGTTCTTGTTTTCTTCTATTAATGATAAGTAATAGTCTGATCTGGCCTTTCTTAGGGCCTTCCTATAGGTTTTCAGACTGTCTTGCCATTCCAAACGGGATTCCTCCACTTTGGTGGAGCGCCACTTACTTTCGATGTTTCGTGAGATTTGTTTTAATTTGCGAGTTTGGGAGTTATACCAAGGAGCTAATTTCCTTTTGCTTTATCGTCTTCTTTTTTGAGAGGAGCGACAGAGTCTAAGGTCGTCCGTGGGCAAGTCGTAGCACCGTCTACAAATGTATCAATTTGAGAGGGACTGAGGTTAACATAGAGGTCCTCTGTTATGTTAAGGCACGACATAGACTGGAATGCTGTAGGAATATTTTCCTTAAATTTAGCTATAGCACTGTCAGATAGGCATCTAGTGTAGAAGCTGCTATCTGGTTTAGTATGGTCAGGTAGCAAGAATTCAAAAGTAATTAAAAATGATCTGATAATACCAGATTCTGCGGAAATATTATTAAATCCTCAATTTCAATACCATATGCCAGCACAAGGTCGAGGGTGTGGTTAAAACAGAAAAGGCCGCCTTGTGCACACTCTGACTGAAACCGATTGAATCCAGTAATGAGTTGAAAGCAGTAGTAAGGCTATTGCTGTCAACGTCCACATGGATATTAAAATCACCAACAATAAGTACTTTGTCTGATTTAAGGACTACACATGATAAAAACTCTGAGAATTCAGATAAAAATTCAGAATACGGACCTGGAGCTCGGTAGACAACAACAAATATAATTGGCTGTACTGATTTCCGTGTTGGATGTTGAAGATTAAGAACAAGGCTTTCAAAAGAGTTATAATTTAGTTTGGGTTTAGGGTTAATTAACAGGCTTGAATCAAATATGGCTGCAACTCCCCTCCTCGGCCTGAGCCTCTAGGAATTTGAGTATTAATATGACTGGGAGGGGTGGCTTCATTTAGACTAACATATTCTTCATGGCCCAGCCAGGTTTCAGTAAGACAGAATAGATCAATTTGATTATCAGATATCAATTCATTTACGAGTACTGCTTTAGAAGACAAAGATCTGATATTTAGTAATCCACATCTAATTTTCCTATCCTTTTCTATCATTGCTGTGGTAGTTTTAATTCCAATTAGGTTGTTAAGTGTTGCCCCTCTATTCACCACTTTGTGTGGTCTGTTGTTGATAATTACTGGAATAGTACTAGTACCACATGTTACTGGAGTAATACTAGTACTACATGTTATCCTACAGAAAACATTTTCAGATCCATCCACTTGTATAGTGCTATCAGGATCAATACCTGGGGGACATGAATCTGTGATATTTACAACATAATGTCAATACTTGCCTTCTGTCAGTGTGGTCGTTATGTTGTCAGATAGCAAAGTCCAATGCCTACATTTTTAAATTGCTTGCTCTTGCTCGATATTTGATATTGGTTATGGCATTAAATTAACTATAAGGTAAGGCCACTAAAACACTTGGTTAAAGTTAGCAAAAGATGATGGTTATGGGTAATAAAAAGGCAAACATAATTGCATGTCTGCAATGGAACGCAAATGGTATGGAAGTCCCATTTGCTACATGCCCATTCACCTTCACTTTCCACCTCACTACATAAAGGGCACACTACTTCCTGCATTGACAATGAATGTTAGCATTGGATATAACTTGTGAGGTGCGGATTCATCCAATACGGACGTATTTCTGAGTGATACTGGGGTGAAATAGCAGAGTCCATTTAGCTGCAACCATGCAGTATGTTGTTACTGAGCAGTTCAGCTGTTGGTAAAGGCAACCACTTGGATGAAGAAGCTGCACTTGTACATGGTTTCTTTGGCTTTAATTCCCAGAAGGGAGACTTTGTAAGATACATTACATGGTAGTTAGGAGGAAAGGGTTGATCCTCCCTGCGTGCCTCTTTTGCACAAGCCCTGTGGTGAAATAAAATGAACCGTAGGAACACAGGACCTTTGAAGTGGTGTTGAGCAGAATACAGCCTGTAACCACCGAGCCACTAAACGGCCCAACCCCGGCAGCGTGGCATAGCACAATGACATTTCCATGTGATGTCTGCTCCTGATAGGCAAATACATGTTTGGGCTGTTTGGAGCTTGGAGTGCAGAGATGGAGAAACAGTGTTTTAAATAAAGAGGTGAAATGAAGGAACTGAAAGTGAGAGAAAGTGTGTATTTGGGGTTGGCTTTGGTGAGGGGTTAGAGTCTAAAAAAAGAAAAAGGGTGTAAAAACATGAGTCAGCACCTCAGCATCTTTCCTATTTGATTTCCTCTCCTCTCCTCTTGCTTGCATTGTCTTTGTGACATGAATCTGTTTTAGCAGCTCACTAACCAAGAGTGTTTTTTGTGTTTCAGGAGGAAGAGATGCCAGAGGTAGAGATAGACATAGATGATCTGTTGGAGGTCAACAGTGACGACGAGAGAGCCAGCAAACTGCAGGTATGCTTCTGAGACTGTGTGTCTGTCTCTGTGCCTACACATCATCTGAATACACCTTAATAGCTAGACAGCATGTTTACTAGAGGAGATGAAGCCAAATCCTCACTTTGTAGTCAAACTTCTCATGTGACTGCTTTGCATGCTGGTCTATTGAGTACAGTATGTCAGTGGAGAAATCGGCATTGCTGCCTTTTTTACTGTTGGATTTCTCTCTGTATGATTCTTAATGCCAGTGCATTCAAAGACACTCGTTTGATTCTGGCAAAATGATACCAAAGCCTGACATCATGATCACCAACCACTGGAAAACCGAATTGTACATTAACTTTACATTTTGCTTTAGTGAATAAACAGTTTCCCCTGTTTTGCTTTTTACACAGGAATCATTAATAGACTGCTACAAACCAACAGAGGTGAGTGTGTTTATTGTCTGTCATACCATGAAACGCTCCATATCACTGGCCCAGCAGCTTGTGTGTAGATAGACATTATTAATACTCACATGCACCGTTCGATTTGCAGTATATAGAGCACTGTATGTTGAAGCATCGTGCCCCACATGTGTATGTGTGTGCTTAATTAATTTCTTGTGACATTTCACATTCATTTTCTCTTGCTACTGTCATCCTGACTTAAATACGACGAAAGATTGAAAGGACTTCTTGCGAACGCACAAAGCGGTTAGCAAAATAGCATGTACACACACACTAAATTTGTTTAATAGTTAAGGGATTTGAGAGTGTGTGTGTGTGTGTGTGTGTGTGTGTGTGTGTGTGTGTGTGTGTGAAGGTGATTGTGTGAAGGTGAGTGTGTGTATGTGTATAGAGGTGTTAAGCGTTTGGGTTAGGGTGAGGTGGGGTTAAGCCTGGACTCCCCATCTGTCGTCTGTGAGTGTGTGTGTTTGTATGTGTGTATGTGTGTGTCATTAGGTCAGACTGTGACCTACAAGACCTACAAGGTCACTGGTATCCAAAGCTACAGAAGTGTCCAATGAGGGTGACAGACGCCAATATGTCTCACACACACACACACACACACACACACACACACACACACAGAACAGAACAACAGACAAGAGTGTAGGGTAGAGAGAAGAAGGAGAGGGACAGAGGGACAGAGAGGAGGGGGAGGCATCATTAATTGGGTCATGAGCAGAGTCATCCCTGATATAATGAGGGGGATTATATTCCAACATTTTCTCCACCTAAGTCAGGCCTCTATACAACCTCTTGCTTAAAAGATGTGGGTTCTTTGTTCTTCTTCCTTACTGACTTAGTTTCTTCATAATCTAGTTTTTCCTTATTGTCATTTTAAAAGGGCAAAACCACCATAATTCAGAGTATGTTGCTCTGTTCCACCCCCCCTCCCATCCCTTTAATATTACTTCTGACTGATGCCAGTATTACACTATAAAACAAACTGATGCGTCGTCAATGTTTCTCTTAAAGGAGTGCAATAGTTTGACATTTTGGAAAATACATATATTCACTTTTTTGTATACCACTCTCATGACTGCACACTGAA
Organism: Perca flavescens; assembly: GCF_004354835.1. Classification (NCBI taxonomy): domain Eukaryota; kingdom Metazoa; phylum Chordata; class Actinopteri; order Perciformes; family Percidae; genus Perca; species Perca flavescens. Next base: position 16,084,232 of record NC_041348.1, read on the forward strand.
TTGGAAGCTAAAAGCAGCAGCTGGTTATCTTAGCTTAGCGTAAACATAGACACATGGGGAAACAGCTAGTCTGGTTTTGTCTGGAGGTAACTAAATCTGCCCACCAGCACCTCCAAAGCTGGTAGATGGAATTTTTCTTTGTTGGACAAGGCTAGCAGTTTTACCGTGTTTCCACTCTTTATGCTAAGCTAAGATAACCCATTTCTAGTTATATTTATAGCTTCATATTTAGTGTAGAGACATGAGAGTGGTATCAATCTTCTTGTCCACCTCTCAGCAAGAAAGCTAAGAAGTGTATTTCCTTAAATGTTGAACTATTTCTTTAAAAATGAACCCTTTGCCAATTGCGTATATTCTCTACAGTTATGCAGGACCTGTCTTCGGTCGATCACATCCCATCTAAGCCATCACACAAATAAAAGCAGGACACTTTTTCCTGCTTTAGTCTAGAAAATCAAATAGAAACGGAAGATAGCTTGTGGACATCTAAAGATTCAAATTATGGTCTTCTTCTTTACTGGGAGCATTTACTGTTATAATCCGATTTTATAACTTTGTTGCATCTTAAACCATTAAAGAAAGAAACATGATCAACTCTAGTGTGAATGGGTGCGTGCAACTGTTTGTCTAACTCTTTTTGCCTCTCTTCCTTGCAGGTCTTTGTCCGCGAGTTGCTGGGCAGGATAAGGGGAATGAGAAAACTCAGTGCGCCAACTAAGAAGGGCCTATAATGGCTGTGATTTCAACTATCAATCAACCATAAATTCATCTCAGCTCCACCTACTTAACCCACTCAACCTGGACTGTCATCACACAGAAAAACGTATCTAAACATAAGAGCATTACTAACTATCCTGCAACTTGCAAACAGGCACCATAAACTCCATGCATATAGCACTAGTCATTCATTTCACAATCACGTAGAATAACAAGGTGTATTATAATATTTGACTGTTGAAAGGTACGTAAGCAAAACAGAGCCAACATGGTTAAATAGCATTACAGCCACAATAAAACGTCATGCCCTGGAACGTGCCAGAACTGCAACTGTGCTTTAACACGAATACCACCTTATTCCACATTTCAGAGCCATGTTACAATCTGATGCTGTAATCCCAACAGGCATATAGCATAAAACACCAACAAAAACGGAGGTGGTAAAAAAATGTTTGTACTGCAGTAGGTGTGAAATTAGCTGAAGCACTATGTAAACACGGTGCTTCATGGTTTTGTCATTTTTTACTGAGGTATTTTGCTGTTACTTCTTTTAAATAAAATGTACTGTATGTTGCCATTTATTGTTCATGTGATTGAAATGTGGTCTTCAACAGTTTTCATTTCTCCTACTTTAAAGTCACCCTGCTTATTCTTACTCCGTCAGTGCTTGCAAACGTAAGGGAGCTCTGTAGTTTTATTTTAAGCTCAAGGCGTTAATACATAAATTCTGTCCTTGTGTGATGTGTAAACTCTGGAAAGAGGAAAAGGGATATTTTAGCAAGTTAGGCTAAAATAGTATGAAGATTTTTGCTTTTTACCCACTGTTCTACAATACTTTTCACTACAGCAAGGCATGATGGGTGTTGCAGTTCTTGTGTAAAACACCTGTATGATTGGCAGCCTTTCACTTATAATGTTATGCAGTGTTCTCTCCTTCATCAGTATACATATCAGTTGGTCATTTAGGTTTAAACACAAAGCCCATATATTGCAGTTGTTTCTTACACTCTGGCTCACTTAACCCTGCTAACTTGCCTCTCTAATAGTGGTTGATGTTGCCTTTAAGGACATTCAGGATCAGTTCACTTTTTTTCTCAGCACTGAACCTTAACTACTGACAACCTAAAAGGCAAATATGGTTGAGTCAGAACCTGAGGACAACTTGAAACTTTGACACTGAAACCTGTCAGGTCCTGTAAGGGAAGGTGTGCCAAAACTGGGAGTATTACATCTTAAATGTCATATGTCATAGCGACATTAGTGTGATAAAGCATTTCCACAGAGATTGTTTGTCAAGTTTGTGAAACATCTTCCAAGACGGGGGAATTTTTAGATGATTAAGACTTTTCCAGGTTGCAGAAAATATGTTGTTTTTTGCATAATCCCAGGTTTGAGAGATGGATTTAGTTATATACTGTTGTTAATGTGCACCAACACATTCTAAAACCTGTAAGCTCTGGTACAATCATGACTCTGTTATGGGGTTGGGCCCGGTTTCACTTCCGAGCAGTCAATCGTGTACCGACCGGAATAGAGCGGACCTAAATCTGCCCTATAATATACCCTCAGCTGCCAAAGACAAAAGCAGGGCAATGTTTGATTTTAACATAACACTTGCAGAGCACCCGTCTTGCATGCTAAGAACAGAGAAAAAACACTAATAAAGAGTATAGATATTATGAACCTATAATCAAGCAAAAACTACTTTTGGACTTAGCTACCATGTCTAACTTTATAGAACTTATTTCTGTTGAAACAACGTGAAGGTCACGTTGGAGAGAATGCAGGAACATTTTTAAAATGGTGCTGTTTTTGATGTTTTTCCCAGGTTTTGGTTGTATAAAACACAATTTCACTGTCAGTTGATGCCAGAGAAATATGTCTGAAAGAAACGTGTCTGTATTATTTAAGGGGTGCATACAGTCTAAAGTGGCGTCCTCTTTGCATTTCCGTTCCTCAATCTGGACTAGGGTGGATGGGTGTCACCACACTCAGCTAGCAATGGTTGATTTGTATGAAAAAGATCATGTGTTTTCTAAATCAGTGAATTGAAAGGAAAAGTTGAAGAGGAAGCCATTATAGGCAACTACATCCAGGTCTCAAGTCGAGGTACTCTATAGGATTTTCTCTGTCAAGAAACAGTTCAGGGGCAATAGGCTGATATTTTATAATTTATGGGATTTCATGTGGAGAGTATTTTGAAAGTGTCCATACTAGAAAGCTTTGCGTTTGCATGTATTTTTAAAGTTGCATGTTGAGGGGAACATTTTGTTGGCCCAAACGTTTTTATTTCACAAAATAAAACACTTTCCTTTTTATACCTTTATTATTATTAAGACTAAAATATTCAGTTTTTCAGCTGCAGTTTTTTTTCTGTATATCCACAATAAGCATTCTTGTTTTTAAAATTGTAATGTAGTGTGTGGTTTGTTTTTGCTGAAAATAAAAATGCAGAAGGACTGTACTGTTTAAACATATGCCATTCCTGTGTGTTTTTTGTTTTAGTTTTTTTTATGGGTAAAAGATGTGTGTCTTTGTGCCAAGAGTTAGATGAGAAGAGCAATACCACTCTCATGTCTGTCTGGTAAATGTACAGCCAAGTTACAGCCAGCCGCCGGTAAGCCTAGCATAAAGACTGGAAACAGCTAGCCCGGCTCTGTCCAAAGCTAACAAAAGCTCCCTAATTAACACTCTATAACTTATTTGTTTAAACCGTACATAAACCTAAGTGTAAAAATGACAAGTTCCCGTCTCCCTCCCCTGTTTTTTAGTCTTTATGCTAAGCTAAGCTAATTGGCTGCTGGTTCTAGCTGTATTTAGAGGACAGATATGAGCATGCTATTGATCTTTCTGTCTAATTCTGAGCCAGAAAGGGAAATAAGCATATTTCCCAAAATATCACTTGTGTGGATGTGTTGAGATCTGTCTATGTGTGTGTGTGTGTGTGTGTGTGTGTGTGTGTGTGTGTGTGTTTTCACATGCCTGTGTTTCTTCACAAGGGCCATATTAGAGCATGGTGGTTGCCAATGTGTTCAGTGACACACAATGTGGCAGTAGTTTAGTAGGACAGCCCGGTCTGATCCGATTCTGTAAAGAGCTCACATTATTGCTCAGTGTGCGCATGAGTAACCTTTCTCTGCAGCATGTCTAGCCCCATATGGACTGGCCTACTGTACATTGTTGCTAGGTAGAAAGTGTTCATTGATCTCATATTTAAGAGGGAGCAAAGAAAGAATAATCACATTGAAACTTAAATGTTGCATCACCAATCTGGGAGGGAACAAGTCAACCTCACTGCAAATCAAATCTCAAACATTTTAATTTCTAAAGGGAAATCATGTGGAAGAATATAGGCCAGTTTACAGAGGCAGACAGCGAGAATGACACACTTAGTGAACGTTCGACAGCTTTTATTCCCGCAGAGAACGTGATAATGAATGTCTTCTGATTCACTCACACGCATTCCCAAACAGCCTTGTGGATTTCACTGCAGGAAACAGAATTGCACACACATACTGCATGTCGGGAGGAACAGAAAGCCAAAGCGGTGCCAGCGCGGCTGTGCAGTGCATTAAGGCTGCGTGTGCCTTTAAATTCCATGACCCACTTTTCACAGCTGGGACTGGCTGGCAGGGAGCGCTCGTGCACGCGGCCTTGAATAATTGGGACTGCAAGGTGAATGTGAGGAGAATAGTTAAGGACGGGAGCATCCCCCTCCCTGACAGCCAGAGCGCCCGGATCAGTCAGCTGGCTGCACACCAGCAAATCTCACACCAGCTCCGTCGCTGTCGGTCATGGTGTTTCAGATTATTAAAACTGGTGTAAATCGAGACAGTTGTTTGACAGAAGAAAGGAAATTGTATGGATGTATGAATTGAAATGAAAGCAAAGAGGGGCCATTTTATGAGCTGTCAATGGCTATTACTGTGTAAAGCCACTGTAAATTCCCAATGAATACAACAGCAACACATCATATCTCCTAATGTGAAATAGCCCAGCAGACCCTAGTCTAAATCTTACGTCTTCCCATCCCCCTTTTCATTTTGCCACTCTCTCTCTTGATCCTATACGTTCCTCTCTGCCCCCCGACTCTATTCTACTACTTGACTATATCCTCCCACCCCCCCCGTTCCCTTGTGAATGCAGTGATCCATCATGCCAATACTTCAGGGAGACAGTAAGAGAGAGAATGGGGGAGCAGATTGAGAATAAAAAAATACAGACAGACACTGTATATGACCAAGGCGGTAATGAGACAGATGAGAGATATGACATCAGCAGCGACTCGCCTCCAGTTCCCTTCATCTGGAAGACGGATCCCGTCTTGTCTCCAGTGCTGTGGAACCCAACTGCAGCATCAGACAAATGCTGGGCCAACGTGTCACACTGTTATAGCCTGCTCATTCATTCACATGACAGGCAATCCAGCCATACAGCGTCGCTTATTACCCAGACAGAGAGAAAGAGGGGTTGAATCTGTCCGTCAACTCCATGGCTGCATTGTGGGTAAGGAGGACATGTCATGCAGGACTCCAGGACTCCCTACCATCTCTATTGTAACCTGCATGTGATCTAGTGCGACAGGAACATTACTCGAAATGAATAAAGTGCATTTGCAAAGTGGGCCAGACAGTTAAACAAAATTGAGTCATTTCCAGCAAGATTGTGTGTTTTTGACACTTCCTGAATATTTGATTCTACTTCAACTTTAAGTACAACCGAATCCTGGGAACAACCTCCTTTCTCAAACTCTGTAAATACTTTATAACACACATGCATGTGTTCCACTTACACAGCTTGCATTTGTGTGTGTGTGGCTAAACCTGCAGTGCATCTTGTGGGAAATCTATTTAATTTCACTACGCTGAGTTCATTCCATTTCCCAGCACTCCAGACATAAATGTTACAACTCTTGCTCTTCAAGCATAAAAAAGATGTAGGTGTGTAAATGATCACACAGACTTCGTTGCCAACATTTTCCATTTCTACTATTACTACTACTACAGCTGGAGGCGAACACACATAGCACATTTGACTGAATGAGTGGGAATTGCTCGTCTGAAGCCGTTTCAGTGAGATCAAGTACTAATATTTACCTCAGTTACTGTCATCACTAGTGGTAGATGATGGGTTAGACAAAGGATGAGGGTATTCACAGGGTTAGTCATTCATTGTGTAGCAGTGGCAGAAGAAGCAATTAGATACTTTACTTAAGTAAATGTACCAGCACAACAATGTAAAAAATACTTGATCATTTAAAATCCTGCTTATGTAAATGTACAGAAGTGTCATGGTGGTAGACAATATTCAGCAGGGATGCCTACAGAACCAAGATGTTGTGTATTTAAAGCTTTATAGTTCAGCAGCCCACTAAGCCTGTCCAACACAATAAATGCCTGGATGTCAGTAAACACTGCTGTTATAAACACTGCAGTGTAGACAATGCCACAGAGACCGCCAAAGGGATTAATAGAGAGAGATTTAGAATTAATAGCACTATTTACTCTGGTCACAAAGCCATATGTCTGCTGGCCTGTTTGTGCAAAAAAACTACTTGTTTTTTTAAGTTTGTTTTCTTTCTTGTGATTGGCCCTTTCTGTGCATATCCAGAGGGAGGCGATTGGTCCGCTGTAAAAGGGTCTCATACTTAGATACAGCATACTGTACAGCTGAGAGAGTGTGTGTGTGTCTGTGTGTGTGTGTGTGTGTGTGTGTGTGTGTGTGTGTAAGAGTGCGCTCAAGGCAGGGCAAGTCTATTTAGACAACATGGGGGGAGTCCTGCTGGGGGATCTGTCTATCTGCAGGGGGTGTGTTCAGATCATTCTCTATTATGCCATCTGTTTCTAGTTAATTATGTAGAGACAAAGATCATTAAAGAGGCTATAATGTTACCAAAACAACACTGACTAGACGCCTTACATGGTCTTATTTGATCCATACATAAATTATTTCATCAAATGAAAAAGAAAAATTCCATTGGGAAACCACAGAATGGTATTCCAGGCCAAGTTAAAGTACATGAATCATCTGATTTGCTGTGCCCTTTGTTTTATAAATGTGATCAGGAAAATGAACAGTGAGGTTTCAGAAACTGCTCTCAAAGCAATGACACAAGTGAGGTGTTGCTATGGAGAGATGTCCATTTGTGTCTGCTGTTTGAAAGGTAATACGAGGATAAAGAGACAGGGCAACAGAGGCAGACGTAGCGACAGAGACAAAGAGACAGGTGGAGCCAGAAAGCAAGAATGACAAGATAAAAATACATTGAATCATGGCAATAAAATGTATAGTTTTTTTTAATGATTATTTTTTGGGCTTTTCCGCCTTTATTTGATAGGACAGCTAGGTGAGAAAGGGGAGAGAGAGGGGGAAGACATGCACAAAATCGTCACTGATCAGATTCGAACCCTGGACCTCTGCGTCGAGGCATAAACCTCTCAGTATATGTGCACCTGCTCTACCCACTGAACCAACCCGGCCACATAAAATGTACAGTTAATCATATGCTTTTGTCTCTACTATGAAAAGGCAGCACTGTCAGAATGTGCTTCATTATTATTTTGCCAGAGAATGTGTGATTTCACCATCATGAAAACAACTGCAAAACTGAATGAATGTAAAATGAAGCTCATTCTCGTTTTGTGATGCAATATATGCAATAAAAAGGTTATAGGACTTGTGAAAATTGGCAGCTAAGCTGTGAATATCCATTGCTAAAGAGATATAACCACTACACTGACATCTATTTATTTGCCTTTCCTGCAGTGCTGCCGAGTGTTTTGTAGGTGGTAATGTGTTGTCCACATAACATCGACATGTCTCTACAGGCTGGTTTTTAATCAATTTTTGCAGCCTATGCATTGTTTACCTCATTATCTCCTTGATTTTCTACACCTGTTCAGCACCATATAATTAGCTGCTATGCTGCCTTTAATTAGCCTCGTGAGACCGTCCTGATCTCGCGAGGTCCAGTTTTCCACTCGCAGATCAGTCTGGCATCTTGAGATAGAGAAAATTTGATTCGCCAAACGACCGACCAATCAGCGTTGGTTTTTAGGCGGGTTTAGGTGTGACGCAACGAGAAGCGACGGTTAGTCTAAACAACATGGCAGCTTCCACGGATGAGATGAACGTAGTGATCGCGCAAGTTTTATCCAAATTAGAAAGTATTCCTTCATTGAAAGAAGAGCAAAAAACGGCACTAGAGGCTTTTCTCGGACAAGATGTTTTTGCTCTTCTCCCGACTGGTTTCGGCAAGAGTTTGATCTGATTGGTTGATTTAGCCCGTCTATCACCAACATAGGTGGTGATAGTCAGATGGTTTATCCAATCAGCTAACCAGTATTTTCTCTCCTTCCCAAAAGTTCTCCAACGGAAAGTTCCCAGATGGATATGCCAAGCAAATGCGAAGCAGTCCATCTGGCGGAGTCAGGTTAGCCTTTAATTGCTGTTGGAAATATTGCAATGACAGATCATGATTTAACAGCCTAGTTAAAGCCTACTGTAAGTACAAATAGGAAAAGCTGGATTTTACATGACACTCAAAATTCAAAAGATATCCCATTCTCACTTTTACAAAACAGATTTCTTTCACTAAGGTAATACAAATAATGGTTATTTTTGGTTATAGCCCATATTCTCCTCTAATCCAAAACAGTTTGAAGAATAGTAGTCCCTTATCAGAGACTTTAAAGGCTCTAAAAACATATGTTCTCATTCAGCTTCTTACTATGAGCGATGCGCTTCTACATGAACACACTTCCTGCAAAAGCTAGAACAATTCGGGTTATTTCACATTAGGGATTTGTTTGTGTGTTTTGTCTGTGCTTGTCTCACACATATTTGGAGAGATATATACAAGATATTTTTTCTCAAACTTAAACGTTGATTGTTGCTTGTTTAGTCATGGATAGGTAATGTTACATAGAAAGAGTTTTAATGTTCTTTATTACCACATCCTTTCAGATATAAAAAATATGCAGTTTGTCCCTGGATTGTTGATCCTGCTTGGTAAACCAGCCTGCTTAATCTAGAAACTTATCTGATCTCCACTCTGATGTTTGCTGGCCCATGCTGTGGGTCCTGCAAGCGCGTACACAAACACATAAGCGCACAAATTAATCCAAATAAATCCAAATAAATCAGTGAGGAGCAAAGAGCCCGCTTGTCCTCAAAACCAATCAGTTCCTCGATCTGCTTATTCCTCAGCAGCCCACTGCTGCCCTTATTGATAGTAGAGCCTTGAGCATTAATCAACCAGAGGATCAGCATCCCAAAGTGGAATGTCTGACGTCCATTCCCTTTAAATCTTGAACACATTTAGGTTAAGCAAATACACAACATCTTTTTGTGTCTTCCCTCACTTCAGATCATCAATTAAATAATCCATGCAACTCAGTGTGTATATATTTTTTTAATATAATTTGTGGATTGATTCCTGTGTGGGGAGATCCCTCTCCATTGGGAATCAATTACAGACAGTTTGGGGAGGCTTTCATCATGCACGTGACCCCGAACGTCACTCCGGGCTTAATCACCACCTACTGACTGAGCCCTGTACCCCTGTCTAACCTTCTCGGCTTCTGACACAAGCAGCAAACAAAAACAGACAGTAATCACTAGGGAAGAGGAGCAGGGGGTAGCTTTGTCTAGAAGGGTTTGTCTAAAAAAATACTATATAGGGCTTTGGTTAAATATGACTAGTTAAATAAGTTAAGTTCTCTGTTGAAATCAGCATTTTCCCATCTTTTGTGTGTGTGTTTGTCGGTCTGTCAGTCAGTGTGTGAGTCTGCAAGTATATATATACCTTCCAGGCCAAAATCTTCTCCTGTCTCCTCCATCAGAGGAATTGCCAAACAGCTGGTTGCCATGGTTTCAATTTTCTGTACACCAATCAGTAGCCATTTTACTGGAGGTCCAGAGGGGGGGTAATCCTGCACAGTTGGCAAATAGCAGCGATATGCGCGGAGATTAGCATACATCCAGCCAGGAACAGCAAATCCTTGTTCAAATGACTACAGACTACTTAGTTGAAATAACAGATGTCTGGTTTATTTTTGTCTCACGTCTCATTTTGTATAATTGAAATTCTTCTTTGTGAGGTGAAACCGCCTTTCGTATTGACATGTTTGGCAATCACCAGATGTTGATGTCTGGTAAATTGATGGATCTGTGGGAATGTGACATCATGGATAAATCAAAGCCGTTCATGCATAAATATTCTGGGCATTAAACAATACCTCATAAATTCTATAAATTCAAGATTCATAAATAGCTCTGCAATTCGCTGAATCTTGTGTTTCGAACATTTTATTAATCATTGATTTTATTGTATCAATGAAACATAATGAGAAAGGCATTGAATCCCTATTGCTGTAAAAGCTAGTTTTGATGAGTCAAACATTATTAATGTAAGAGGAGGGCTCCCTCTGCTGGACATATAGGACAATAGTAATACATTGAATGGTTTGCCAGTATAAAACCTCTGGCTATTACTATATCATTGCTCCCTAATCACTGTATAGTGAATGTATCGGATTTGTTCATACAAACTAAAGAGGAAGTGTTCCTTATTTGGTGGAAAAAAATTATCCTACTTGTTAAGCCAAATAATACTTAAAACAAACAACAACATTGAATCATTAGAATAATGCATAGTCACAAAGCTGACAACAGTGCTGTTTTTTTTTTCTGGGAGATACATGACTTTCACCAGACAGCTATAACTTATAGTTCATATTCATATTTATCAGGATAAAGGTGTAACAGAGCTAAACTTTATACAGTACCAGTCAAAAGTTTGGACACACTTTCTCATTCAAGTGAATGGTAGTATGTCCAAACCTTTGACTGGTACTGTATTTAGTACTGGGAAATATAAGACAAGATAATGTGTTAAAGCCCGACACACCCATAGTCAGCCCACACAGGTGTTGTCACTTATATTTCCGGATTAGACTGTGTTTGATTGACAGCTCCCTCGCGTTTGCTTTGTTGCACCTGGTAGAACGGGACCATTACACCGTCATTATAGGCTAAAAGTGCAGGTGTAAATAATATAATTAAAGGCTGAATTCCATTTAGCTGCTTCAGTTTCAAGGTCCTAGTATTGTGCACGCTGTCTCACTGTCACATTGTCATGGATAACTACTTTCTAGGGTATAGGCCTATAAGCTTGTGTGTTGTCTGTAGCTGCTCTTAACGAATTTCCCCTTGTGGGATTAGTAATGTTGTTGAATTGCATTGAATTGAATGGCTTACTGGGCCATTTTAATATACAGTAACAGAGCCATCGTTAATATTATTTGTAACACCTTTTCAAACTGCCATGAGGTCTAATTAGCCGGAGTTATTGAAAACAACTATGTAGTATGGAGTATGCAGGGCCTATTTGTTCACATTTCATTTTCTGGCAATCTTGAAATAGTTCTCTTTCAATTCGTAGTACCTTTTCTGACATCAGGTGTACGGTGTATTATGAGTCCAAAAAATTAAACTGCATAATGTTCAATATTTTTGCTTATATGAAGTAAGTAAAATGGGAGAAGGACCGACTGCTTAAATAGCTTTTAGGTGTTAATTTGTGGGTTACATTGAAAGCATTTGTCCTGTAGTGAACACCAGCTTTTATAGTCTCAACATTTGGACTTGTGTTATTTTTGTCTTTTAGATGTAATTTATAGCCATCCTTATGATATTCTTTAAAAAAAAAAAGACCAATGTTAGCAATGATATGTCATAATGATATACCCACATTGCCAGTAGATGTCAGCACAAGACTTTAGACAGACCTGAGACCATAGTTTCACTTGTACACCTTGCCCCATCTCAAGTTTATCACTCAGTACTTTTTCAAGCAGTAGGCCTAGTCTACAAATATTATTCAGACATAGATTAAACCAATTATACATTTCTTAGCGATATCGGCAAGAATGCAAATTCTACAAGGTGAGGCTTGCCTATTAGATGCATTTAAGGCCCAGAATGAAGCAAATGTGTGAATGGTTGAGACTATTGTGTGGAAAGTTTATTCTGTCCCTAATATGTAGGCTAATGTTAAACTATTATAATATTGTTTTACCTTTAGATTAGGTAGGCCTGTTTGCCTGTCTTCCTCCACCTGCCCGTGGGAGGGTGCCCGGCCTGTCTCGGGTTCCTGCCGCTGATCCCTCTCAGCTCAGCTGACGTCAGGAGAAATGGCGGACCAGGATGGC